>NC_143574.1:24323225-24626854 GCF_054136105.1 Typopeltis vanoorti | reverse complement strand
GAATGGGATAGGTCAATGAAAATCAGTACAAATTAATTTAATGATAACCGTGTGGAAAGGCTTATGTGTTCATCACACATAATTGTCAACGAACTCAAACCCTTTCACGTTAAAACACCCAGGATATATGATGCTCCAAAAATTCACAAAGAAGGTACACCTTTACGCCCTATTGTAGATAGTATAAACAGTCCGACATATAAATTAGTTTAGCTAAACATTTAGCCAAACCACTTGCACAAACAATTCTCCCTCTTTTGTTAAAAATTTTACCCATCTAAAAAGTATTTTAGAAAACCACACCTTAAATAGTTCACACCTAATGGTGAGTTTGATATCACCTCATTATTCACTAATGTACCATTCACTGAAACACTTAACTTACTAAATTCACAATTTCCCCATGATATATTTCAGATATTTAAATTCACAGTACAGGTAGGTTATTTTACATGGAAAGGGAAAATATACAAACAATTAGATGGGACAGCTATGGGATTCCCCCTTTCTTCCCCCCCCCCCCTAGCCAACTTCTACATAGAACATCTGGAAAAGTTAGCTATCAACACAGCCTCTCTCAAACCTAGTCTCTGGCAACACTATGTTGATGATGTGCTTGCTATTTGGCCACATGGCCCAGACACGCTGAATACATTTTTAGTGCATCTAAATAGCTAGCACCCTAAAATCCAATGACTGCCTGCCCTTACCTGGACACACTGATCACACATCTTCCAGAAGGTTCCTTATCATTCTCAGTTTATAGAAAACACACACATACAGGGAGATATTTACACAAACAATCACACCATCACCCTTCTCAACAATATGGCATCTTAAAAACACTAACCTACAGAGCTAGAGCAATTCGTTCCAATGACGTTTTTCTCATTGCTGAACTTTTTCACCTGCGTCACATCTTCCTGACCAATGGCTAACCCCCATAAGATAGATAAAATACTAAATGCTACCCAAAAATCCCCCCCCTCACACTATCTACCACAGAAGACTACAACAAAACTATCACCCCATACATTAAAGGCACATCTGAAAAGATATCTAGGGTGCTTAACAAACACCAACTATGCACTGTATTTAAACCTTTTGTGAAATTGGCAACTCTCATCTGTTCACCTAAGGACAGATTCACTCCTTTATCACATCCAAGAGTCTATGAAGTGCCCTGTTCATGTCATCGAGATTACTATGGACAGACAGGAAGAACTGTGGACATCTGCTTCAGTGAACACAAAAAATATATCCGGCACTTTTGCTATGGCACAGGGGGGAGGAAACCCCTCGCCCGCGAGTCTATTTCAATTTTCCCCTTTGCTGATGTACACATATTACATCAGCACACTACATACACTATATATAAGAGTTAAAATTTTCCAGTAACCCCCGGAAGTTTTTAAATTATCAATTTTCGCCCTTGATACTAAAAAGGTTCCCCACCCCTGCTATGGCAAGTTGGGTCTGGCAGACCATGCTTTGGATACCCCTGCACACAGGATCAATTGGGAAAAAACAAAAGTACCGCACAGAAGCTTCTACAAGTAAGAGAGGTTGTTCCTGGAATCAAGAAGCCTTAAAACATACTCCAAACCTCAACAAGTATGGCTGTATAAATCTACCAAAGAAATAATGAAATTATTTATTCGGTAGATTTATAGGATTATAGGATGACTATCTCTCAAAGATTTGGGAGATAGTCATCATAAGACCAAATAATTTTTTTTTTTTTTTTTTCAAAACTTTGAACTACTATTTTTCAAAACTTTCAAAGACTGCTAACTGGACTAGTATTTTTCAAAACTTCGGACTACTGTTTTTTTTTTTTTTTTTAACTTAAATGGCGCCTAATTAGGACTCTAGTCTTGTGTTGCATGCTGCAATTATTTATACTAATCCTACTGTTAAATTGGATTGTGGTTGTCTCGCTGTTGTAACAAACTTTGTTCGTGTGCTCTGAAGATGATGGATATAATACCAGCGAAATAATAGTTTTTAAGTTAAAAATTGTTATTTTCTTCAAAATATATATTTTGGTGATTACACCACATTTTTTATTATTCAGTTATACAAAATACTGAAATAATAGTTCCCGACAAGCTTCATAAATCGTAGGATTTACATCTTCAGGGGGTAAATAGTATAACTTAAAGTTTAAACAAGAGAATTAATAAATACAAATCATAATCGTCTGCCTATTCTTAAACTCAAATAAGAGAATGCAAATATAAAACGTTATTGACGATGTCATACATAGAAAACAACAGTTATATAAGAAAATTTAAAGAAGCTGCTAATATGCTAAAAAACCCAACCCAATGCAATAAAAATCAAGGTTTAATTCTCATTTCAAGTGTGGTCAGCTCTAATAATAAATCTAACACAATCTGGGCTCAGATTGTATGAATGAGAACAAGAACACGTGACATCATCAAGTATTGTTCAACGTCAATAACGTTTTATATCTGCATTCTGTTATTTGAGTTTATGAATAGCCAGACGGTTATGATTTGTATTTATTAATTCTCTTGTTTAAACTTTAAGTTATACTATTTACCCCCTGAAGATGTAAATCCTACGATTTACGAAACTTGGTAATAAATTGTCGGGAACTATTATTTCAGTATTTTGTATAACTGAATAATAAAAAATGTGGTGTAATCACCAAAATATATATTTTGAACCAATTAGCCACAGAAGTCTATGCCTGCAGTTATTTTCTTATCAATACCGTTAAAATCCAATTCAAATTATTATTATTATTTCGGGCGACTCCAGAAGTCCTTAGAGTCATCGAAGAAGGCCCTAAACATCATGTCCACACAACTATGCGATTACATTCTCACAGTATCTATCATACCTTGCCTTGAACTCGTTCACCGTCATAGCAACCACAACAGACTCTGGCAGCTTATTCCACTCGTTTACCACTCTGAAAGTAAAGAACCCAGCTCTAACACCCCTGCTAACCACACTCTTGCCCAGCTTCCATAGGTGTCCCCTAGTTCTCCCACCACCAGTCGTGATCTCAAAAATATCCTCTGAATTAATCCTATAGAATCCCTTTAGCAATTTGAATGTCTCAATCATATCTCCCCTTTTCTGCCTATCAACTAGTTTCTGCAACCCACAAATCTTCAACCTGTTCTCATATGGTTCATTCCATAGACCTGTTATCATCTTAGTCACACGCCACTGGATCCTCTCCACCTCCTCCCCATCAAGAAGGAACCGAGGTGACCAAACCTGGGCACAGTAGTCAAGATGAGGTCTTATCAAGGCTCGGTACAGAGGTACAATAACTTGCTTGTCTCTGCTCGTCAAGGTATTTTTCAACAACCAAGCGAGTTGATGAGCTGATTTAGCTACTTTTGCAATGTGCCCCCTAAACTTCATCTCCCTATCCACCAACACTCCCAAGTCCCTGGCCTCAACAATCTCTTGGAGTACAGTTCCACCAATGTGGTATACTGCTGCTAATCTTTTCACCCCAAAATGCATAACCTTACATTTTGTCACATTAAATTGACATCCATTCTCCTTAGCCCAGAACTCCAATCTATCTAAGTCATCCTGCAAGATTTACAACTTCTGCATTCACTATTGCCCTACCCAACTTTGCATCATCAGCGAACAAATGAATTGTTCCACTTAGTTCCTTCCCTATATCGTTAATGAACAGATTAAACAGCAGTGGTCCAAGAACAGAACCCTGCGGCACACCACTAGTCACAGGCCGTCTTTTGGACTCTACTCCTGAATAAACTACTCTTTGATATCTCTCCATCAACCAACCACCAATCCATCTCACCAACCCTATATCCATTCCCATATGTTGTAGTTTACGGATTAGTATTCCATGTGGTATCCTGTCAAATGCCTTTGCCAGGTCCAGCAGTATCACTGTAAATAAACCCATTTCCCTTATCCAGTTCAGCCGTCACCTTGTTATAAAACTTGAGCAAGTTACTGAAGCATGATCTACCCTTCACAAAGCCATGCTGTCCCCTGTACAGTATCTCATTTTCATCAATCCATTCCTGTATTTTTCCCTTGACTACTTTCTCCAAGACATTGACAACGACTCCTGATATGCTGATTGGTCAGTAATTTGCAACCGTAGTCT
Organism: Typopeltis vanoorti; assembly: GCF_054136105.1. Classification (NCBI taxonomy): domain Eukaryota; kingdom Metazoa; phylum Arthropoda; class Arachnida; order Uropygi; family Thelyphonidae; genus Typopeltis; species Typopeltis vanoorti. Next base: position 24,622,716 of record NC_143574.1, on the reverse strand, counting down.
TGGATCCTCCTTTGTGCAGTGAAACTATTTTCCCTTCTTTCCACACCTTTGGGACTAAACCAGACCTGAGACTCAAATTAAGTAACATGGTCAAGGGCACTGATAATACCTTAGCCGCTTCCCGCAAGACCCGTGCCGGTATACCATCCAATCCCACAGATGTGTTCACATTAAGGTTCTGTGATAGACCAGTCACCTCCACTTCATTCATCACTATTCTTCCCGTATAAACTAATGGTTCCTTCATTTTTTCAATGTCACCACCTGGATGATATGCTTTTGCAAAGTGGGCACTCAGTAACTCCACTATATCGACTGATTCAGTGTCATCCTTACCGTTGTCATTCCTTAAAATCATTTTGCCGTGTACAGTTTTTTTCTTGCTTGCAGCATATTGAAAGAACTGTTTGGGATTCTCTTTTGCTTGCATAGCTAGTTTCCTTTCATAATCCGCTTTTGCTTTTTTTACCACACTCGTTACCTTTCTGGCCTGGACTTTATACAGTTCATGTGCCTGCAAGTCACCCCTTTCTTTAAATTCCCTCCACAGTTGTTTCTTTTTTTGCAGCTTAATGGTGTTATTCATCCATTTAACCCCTACTTGTTTTACTATTCAGACCCTAGGTATACAATCAGCCATAACCTCTTGCAAATGCTCCTTGACCACTTCCCATGCTCTATCGACATCCAGCCCTTGCAGTTTTACATGCATGGCACTGAACCAAGCAAGCTCCTGAGCTTGTCATACTTGCCAGCATGGTAATTCCACATATACCCTGTCTTAATCGAAAATTCCACACCTTTATTGTAGCGTATTGAATAGCTTCTCTCTTGGCAACTTGTCATATGCCTTTTCCAGATCGACAAAACTTAAATACAGATCTTTGTTATATGCCCATGTGTTTTCAACTATTTGTCATAAAGTGAAGATGATCCTGACAACCTCTATTTCGCCTGAATCCAGCTTCTTCTTCCCCAAGCTTTTCTTCCACAATTCTTCTCACCGTTTCTCAAATATACTTGCATAAATCTTGCCAGGAACACTCAGTATTGAAATACCTCTGTAATTCTCACATTCAATTTTATTTCCCTTTATATATATATATATGGGTAGTATGAGAGCTCTACTCCAATCATTGGGAATTCGTTTGGAATTCGAATTGGGAACTAGGCAGTGAACCCACTGTAAGACTTTTATACCACCATACTTCAGCATTTCTGATCGAATATCATCTACTCCTGCTGCCTTTCCACATTTCAAGCCTTTGATGGCTTTTTCTACTTCAAGTATTTATATGTATTCCAGACTGTATGCCTGTTGAGTGTTTTTTACCACTGTGCTATCACTGCTTGTTTCATTTAGCAATTTTTCAAAGTAATTACACTATACTTCAAGGATATCTTTTTCTCCCGTTTTCATGTCACCTTTATCATCTCTAACTCCTGTTACAGAACTCTTTCCTCCATTCCTAAGCTTCTTCAACAACTTCCAGAATATCTTGCCACCTTCTTGATATTTATTTTCTATATTCTTGCCAAAGTCTTCCCATGACTTTTGTTTAGCTAGTTTTACATAGTGTTTACCTTTCTTACATTTATCTATGTATTCTCTAAGAGCACAAGCTGAATTATTCACCAAGATCTTTTGATATGCTTGTTCTTCTTTTCCTTCACTGCCTCTAACTTCCTGTGTCCACCATGGAGTTCTGATTTTTCTATCCTTGCAGACAACCTCACCACATGCCTCTCTGGCTGAATCAATCAGGGATTGTTTCAAGTCTATCCACTGAATCTCCAAGGTTTGGTTCCTGTTCTCAAACTCTTTCGTTTTTTCTTAAGTAATCTTTGTGTATTTTAGTCTAGTTCACATCTGAGAGCTGCTCAACTTTTATTCGCTTCAAGACTTTCTTACATGTTATTCTTTTCAATATGAAATTCAATTTTATCCTGCTCAAGACTTAATAGTGATCACTTCCAATTTCAAATCCTGTGTACATTGTGGTGTCCTGCACCATGAAGAAAACATCACTATCAACAATAACAGAGTCAATGAGACTTTTCTTATTCTTTGTCTCTTCTCTCCATGTAAATTTGTGCACATTTTTTTGTTGGAACATGGTGTTAATAATAACCAGTCCATGTTCTGAGCAGAAATCCAACAGGTATTTGCCATTATTATTAGCTTTGCTCTTTTCTCCAAATTTTCCCAAAATATTTTTGTATGTCTCACAATCATTTCCTACTCTGCTATTTAGATCCCCAACAAGGACCAATTTTTCCTTTTTCATTGTGTCAGTTGCTTTCTCTAAAGCATCAAAAAATTCCATCACTTCTACCTTAATAGAACCTTCTGTGGGACCATAGGCACAAATAAGTCTCATGTTCAGTTCCCCATTCTCCCCATATTTGCCCACATCATTCTACTTGAGACTGCCTGCCATTCAAGAAGATTAGCCTCGCATTTAGTGTTGAATACTATGGCTACTCCTTCTTTTCCTTGATTGTCATTGCCTGAATATAACATTTTGTATTTATTGCTCAGAAAAATCTCACCAGTTTTTGTCTTTTTTGTTTCAGTCACCCCTATTATGTCGCTCTGGTACTTATCTAATTCCTCGGCTAGCTCCATTTGTTTGCCATTCAGGCTTCTTATGTTGAAAGTACTGATCTTGAACTCTGGTGATGTTAAGTTGGGGTGTGTTTTCAGATTTGTTCCAGTAGCTGACTTTTGGCTGTTCGCTCTAGTTCCCTGGTGAAAACAACAAGGGGACCTTATTTAACCAGGCAATGCCCCAGCCGGCATGAAATTTTGTCATGATGTACCATCATTTTCTATATTGGTTTAAGCAAATAAGAATAGAATTTGGTCGGCTAAATCCCAAATTGCTAGCCCATCCACGTTCATTCAGTATCCAGGTAGATACCCAAAAGGGTGCACCACGACAAGGTGAGGACTGCATATTAGATCAGAAGCCCTAGGCGGTTCTCCGCATTCCTTTAAAGGCTATGTGGAGGTCTCCTCTCAGTTATATAGCTTTGACCCTTAAGCACCCCTTTATAATAAACTGATTTAGTTAATTTAGTTATATTAATTTTTTTATAATTTAAAAATAATTACAATAAATTGATTTAGTTAATTATTTTTAAATTATAAAAAAAATTAATTACAATTATGGAAGACATAAATGGTGAGAATTTGTTTATATAACTTCTCAAAATTGAAGTTATATAAACAAATTCTCACCATTTATGTCTTCCATAATTGTAATTAATTTTTTTATAATTTAAAATTAACTAACTAAATCAATTTATTGTAATTATTTTTAGGTTAGGTTTAAGGTTTAGTTTAATTAAGGTTTTAGGCAATCATTTTTGGTCAGATTCAGGTTGTGAATGTGCTTCATAGCTTTTGATGTAGAGTCTTTTTAGAAGAAAGTTACTTTTGTGTAACACTTTGGTTTTGTTCCACTGAATTCTGTGTTTTGTAGATAAAGCATAATTTGCTAAACTGGATTTGTTGGGGTTTGTAAGAGAAATGTATTCCTGATGTTCTTCCACGTGAATTTGCGTAGATCAATCAGTTTGTCCACAATAATATAAGCCACAAGAGCAAGGGATTCTATAAACTCCAGTATAAGATAGAGGAGAATTGTTTTTGGTGAAATAAGGAATGTATTAAGTTTGTGAACTGAATGGAAAATAACTTGTACATTAATCAGTCGAAGTAATCTTGCTATTTTTTCAAAAAGTCCCTTAACATATGGAATACAAATTTTGGTAATTTCTTCTTGAGGAGGGTTAGGACAACAGCCATAATTATTGATTATTTTTTCTGATAATTTTTGTATTATAACCATTTGCACTAAAGATAGTTCTGATAGTTTCATCACCAGTAGTGGCACATCATAAAAAATGAATGAGCTGTTTTGTGATAGGTCTCTAAATGATCAAGAAATTTCTGGCCTTGTTTCTTTCATTTCCCTGGTAAGTATTCATGGTATTTATTTTAAACAAATTTTCTGGAATGCTAGCCTCTCTCATCATCTAATTACTATACTGATAACACCCAAGTTTTAAAAGATATAGGTCAGTCACAGAGTGGTCTACATGAATTCAGTCATCCAGTTTTCTCTTATTTTTATGATAGATTAGGCAAACAATCAGGCTGTAGAGCATCTAACAATTTGCTAGATCTAGGTGGTCTTCTGAAGTATATTCTTCCATTTTTACACTATGAACTCATATAACTCATACAACATGCTAGGTATAATTTCTGCACAACTTCCATAGCTGTTTCTTCTTCTGATCTGACAAGGCACTCAAAGACAATCCATTGTCATATGCCATTTTTAAAATCCTAAAACAAAAACAACAAGTAATGTGTTTTATAAAAAAAATTTCCAATGAATCAAGAACGTCACGCAAATTCTACAGAGTACATACCACATGCTAGGTATAATTGCAAAGTAAAGAAATTATTTTAAAATTATGCATTACTGTTTGATAATAGCTTTATCATGAACTTGAAATTGATAAAGAAAAATATCAAAGAAATTTGGATATTTTTCAGAAAGTGAAGAGCTATACCATTTGATTTAGAAATGCGAGTAATTATCACATCTACTATTTATATGTATAGATCGTGTATTTACAAATTGCTAAATCACCTAACTCAAAGAAGCCGAAATGTTATTCTGCAGGCATTTACTACAACTAGTTTATCATAAAATGATGTATAATTAGAAAAAAATAAAAATAGAGATAATACTCACATTTATTTAATACAGAAAAATACTATTTAACAATTTGTAAGGAAAAGAATGCTGAGGCATTCTTTGAAAGCAACTGTAAAAGGAGTTAGAGATGATAAAGGTGACATGAAAACAGGAGAAAAAGATATCCTTGAAGTATGGAGTAATTACTTCGAAAAATTGCTAAATGAAAGAAGCAGCGATAGCACATTGTTAAATATGCCTGTTGAGTGTTTTTTGTGTGTTGAGTCAGGAATACACATCCATACTTGAAGTAGAAAAAGCCATCAAAGGGTTGAATTACAGAGGAATTTCCCTACTGAGTGTTCCTAGTAAGAGATATGCAAGCATACTTGAGAAATGGTCGAGAAGAATTGTGGAAGAAAAGCTTGGGGAAGAACAAGCTGGATTCAGGCCAAATAGAGGCTGCAGGATCTTCATTTTACGACAAATAGTTGAGAAAGCATGGGAATATAACAAAGAACTATATTTAAGTTTTGTCGATCTGGAAAAGGCATATGACAAGGTGCCAAGAGAGATGCTATTCAATACGCTACAGTTATATGGTGTCAATGGGGCATTATATCAAGCAATACTTAAGTCTCTATTTGAGTTTAAGTCAGCAGTTAGAATTGAAGGAAGTACAGGAAGATGGTTTAATGTTAAATCTAGTGTGAGACAAGGATGTACATTATCCCCACTGTTATTCATTATCCATATGGATCACATTATGAAGGAAAGTGGTATTAAATATGATATCAAAATTGGAGATATTAATGTCAGCTCTTTGCTTTATGCGGATGATGTTATACTTCTAAATAAATCTGTTACAAGTCTGCAAGATTCTCTGACTAAATTGAATAACTGTTGTAATAGATATGGTATGAAGGTCAGCAATAAAAAGACAAAGACAATGAAAATAGGCAGAATCATTGAAAATGTCAACTGTGTTGTGAATGGAGAACCTGTGGAACAAGTAAAACATTTCAGCTACTTAGGCACGATTTTGAGTGAAGATGGTAAATTAAATACAGAAATAGACAACAGAATCAGCAAAGCTGGTATGGTGGGAAATCAATTGAATAAATTCAAATGGAATAAGAGAGAAATTAGTCGGAACACTAAATTAGCTGTATACAAGAGACAGTGTTCAAACCAGTTTTAACTTATGGATCTCAGAGCTGGGTCAGAAGTAAAACACTTGACCAAAGATTAAAGACCGCAGATATGAGAGTCCTGAGAAAGATTAGAGGCGTGAACAGATGGCATCAATCGCAATATCATATTAAAAACGAGGATATTAGGAAAGAACTTGACATTGTCAGCATCCGGGAATGCGTTAGCAGAGCTAATCTCAGGTGGAATGGGCAAGGAAAGATTAGCAAAACAAGTGTTCTCTGCCAGGTTGGCAGGAAAAAGACCCAGAAGAAGACCAAGATATAGGTGGATTGATACAGTACAAAGTGCCTTAGCCGATAGAAATATAAGATCTGATAATGTTGGAGTCTTAACAAGTAACAGACTGATTTGGAAGAAAATTGTAGATAGGAAGTTAGTAATGATATAAATTTTTAATGTAGTACTATCATATGCTGTACACCCCTTGAGGGTACATGTCAGGAATTTGATGATGGTGAAGAATGCTTATTTGAGAAGGTTGACTGGGTGTAATTTATTATAGTACTAGCAAGGCAGAGCTTCAAAATCTGTTAGAAAAGTGTAGAGTACTATGGAATGTGTTCTTGACCTCTAACAAATGTTTTTAAGGAAAAATTTGAAATACATATCCTATTGTATGTATATATATTTTTTTTTTTGTGATTATATATTCTGTGTTGCAACAGATAGCCCATATATGATTATTTTATACAAAGAGTTACTTATAACAGATGTGATAAAAGTTTAATGATTTTTAAGGAAATAAAAATTTCCTTGTTTATATACTGTAATGTGAAACCAACTCTTTTATATCTCACAAAAGTTAAGATAATGTAAGAAGTAAGCCAATGTATAGTGGCAAAAACAATAGCACTCATTATAACAAATTCTTAGGGATCAAGGACTTGTTTTGTAGGGACAGTTTACTATAGTGAATTTTCTTTAGCAGAGCATCCTACAAGACTTTTCAACAGTTTGTTACAGTAAGAATGTTTGTTATGGTTTGCTATGGTTAAAGTTGATTATACCAAGAATAGGACTACCATCATTATTTATCATTTTCACTGTCTTTTCACTAAAATAGCTTCCACAAAAGTTTTTTCTTTCTTTCACAGTAAGACATGATTGCTGCATCCCAGTTTACTTCCTTCCTTTTCCACTGATTTTTTTTTTTTCCAATGTAGCTGATTCCCACTGTAGCAAATGTGTAGAGACCACAAGAGTGGTTTGTTTTCTACTGCATAATTTACTATGGTGAATTTTGTTATTAATCAGAGCATTGCACCTATGGAGCTTTGGTAAGGTTTTTCAGTAGCCTGTTATAGTAAGAGATCCTTTACCAATATCACTCCTTCAGATGGCAAATCAAATCCACTGCTTCCCCAAACTCTTGTAATGTTTGTGATACTGCTGCTGTGGGTGGGGTGGGGGGAATCAAAGTTTTTTATGCAAACCATGTGGTATGGTCAGAGAACACAAAAGAATTCATTTTTCCAGTGAAATCTATGGGCTCTACACTTACTGAAATCAAATCTTATAGTTTTAAAATGTTGGAGTTATGCATGATTTTATGTACATAATTTATATAGTTTTGTTTTATGCACAATTCTGTTTTGCATGGATAATGTCTGAGAAGTGTGGTTAAATAACCAAAAAGTATGCATATCCACCTATACCAACCAACAGAAAACAGTGTGATGCCTTCATTTCTTCTGTCCAAGTTACATTTGTTTATCTTCTTCCTATCCAGTTCTAGTCCGTGGCCTGTTCCGGACTCAATCCATCTTCTTCTTGGTTGTCCCCTATTCCTTGGTCCTCTAGGCTTATATTATTATTATTACTTAACACCTCCAGGGAATACAAAGACTCATCGAGGGAGGGCACCTACTCTACAACTCTCCGTCTCCACCAACCACAACTACCTTCATCATTTACACTAATGCCACCTACTGCCGACCACTATCACTTTTACAGACAATCACAAACATCCATGCCCACACAGGGATTCGAACCCACAGCCTTTTGGCTGGGGAGTGGATAAGCTAACCACTCGGCCAACCATGCCAGCAAGGATTAATTTTGCATTATGGGATATTAAGGCAATTCATGAGAATTCATTGGCGTCTCTATACAAGTGATCTAGTCGCGAAAATACTTCATGCACAAACTTTGCTTATTATTATTATCATTACTTGACACCTCCAAGGAGTCCAAAGATTCATCGAGGAAGGGCACCTACTCTACAACTCCCCGTCTCCACCACCCATATCTCAACGCCACTCAATCCACCAACTACAGCGAACTGCAAATTAAAAACCTAAAGAAAAATAATAATATCATAATTCTTCCTGCAGACAAAGAGAATGCTACTGTCATCTTAGACAAAATTATGATTGTTATGATATTGAATTACTAGAAACTGACATTTACTCTGAACTAAATAGTCACCCTACAAGAGAATTGCACAATAGAACCAACAATTTGCTGAAATCCACCTCAGAGTTACCAAGAAACATCCGTCTTTCCCTCATATTGATTCATCCTCTAATCCCACGTTTATATGGACTCCCAAAGATCCATAAAGTGAACGCTTCCTGTTAGACCAATTGTTGAAGGTATCAACTCTCCTACTTACAACTTATCCAAATACCTCGCATCTTTTTTGAAAAACCTATCTGGTAATTCCTTCTCTTATATAAAAAATTCAGCTGATTTTGTATCTAAAATCAAAGATTTCAGACTCAACAAATCAGATTTAATGGCAAGTTTTGATATAGTTTCTCTCTTCACAAATGTACCTACTCAAAAAGTCCTCCATCTCCTCAAAAGCAAACTATCCAAGAAATTTTTTTCCTTACTCTCTCACTGTGTTAATTCAGGATACTTCAAATCCGAAAATAAGATTTACAAATAGAACTCAGGATTGGCTATGGGTAGTCCGCTCTATCCGGTTCTTGCTAATATTTTTCTTAAGGACTTCGAAGAAAAGGCTATTAATTCCTCATCGCTAAAACCCAAAATCTGGTACTGTTATATAGATGATATATTTCTCATTTGGGAACACAGTTTAAAACAACCTCAATATTTTTCTAGAATATCTTAACAACTTCCATGATTCCATGAACTGGAATCCAACAACTGTCTTGCCTTTTTGGACTTAAAACTTAAAAGATGTATTGAAAACATCAAGATCTCTATTTTTAGAAAGCTCACTCACACAGAGATACCTTCATGCTTCTTCCCATCACTAACCTCCGCAAAAATTTGGTATTATTTCAACCTTGGCACATCGATCCAGATCTTTATTAACAGAAGAAACAGAGAATAAAAAATGAACTTAATTTACTAAAAAGGACTTTTGTCAACAATGGTTTCTCTCTTAAGAAGATTGAAAAATTTATCTCTCACCGTCGTTTACCTACAAGTGAAAATTCTTCTTCCCCAAGAGCATTTATATCTTTACCATACATTAGCTCTCTCTCTCTCCAAAACTGGCAAAAATTCTTAAGTTCAACATTAAAACTTTTTTCACTACGTTTCCCAAACTTCGCTCCACTCTGGGTAGACCTAAAGTAAAACATCTCCCTCTTGAGTATCCAGGAGTCTACAAGATCATTTGTGAATGTGGCAAACAATATTATGGTCAGACAGCTAAATCTATCCTTTTACGTATTGAGGAACACAAGAGAGACATTTCCTACAATAGGACCAGAGCCAGCGCTCTCTCAAGCCATGTTCTTTTCTCTATTAACTCAGATGAAGGCCACCAACACCTCATAGACTGGCCTCAAACATCTAATTTACATACATGTTATAATGAAATCGAGAGAAAGATACTCAAATCTAGAGAAATTTCCCTCGATTCATCCCATATGAACAATAGCCTTAGCTACAACCTCTCTGACACTCACATTGCCACTGTCCAGTATTGGCGCTCTCGTGATAGCTCACGCATGTATTCAATTAGAACTCCAGCACATATTCCTGTTTAAACCGCACTACAGTCTTTTTCATTAGTTCTGTTGATGTATTTTTATACCGTCTCTGTTATTTTTATATAATTCTTTGTTTTTGATACCTGAAGAAGTTGATTTTTCAACGAAACTAGTAGTATCTCAGTATTCAAGTTTATTCTTTTTTATTCTTGGTGTTATAGTCATTCAAACTTCATTATTTTTCATATCATTATCAACTGAGTAAAAATTGAATGCCAATATATATATATATATATATATATATATACACACACACACACACACACACACACACACACAGTATATGTATATTTCTCAATCATATCCATTCTCCGAGCTGAGTTATTTCCAGTAGGATCTGTCCTTTTTGAATTGTCATGAGTCATTTTAGTGAGTTTCAATTTGACTGAGGGGGTTACTGGCCGATATTTATTAAACACATGTTGCTTATATCTTCTCTATTAATAAAACTTTTTTATTTCAATTTTGTATTTTAATATATTCAAATTATCAATATTCTTTTTCCTTCTTAATAGTAACAATACATAAAGAAATACTTTTCTTGCATAATTTTTTTCACTACCATAATTATAAATTAATACTGAATAGTCAATAAATAAATATAGATAAATATAAATAACATATAAAATTTATAAATATATATGTGTGTGTGTTTTCAGATGGAGCAACATTTTCTGAAAGTGATATTTTTTGCTCTGACTAGGAAATATCTTCAGAGGAACAAGTAAATTGTTCTGATCTGAAGGGGAAAAAAAATTCCTGATAACAAAACAATTTCTGTCTGAGATTATTAATCTGTGCGATTAGGATAAAAAAAAAAAAAGTTCCTTTTGAATTGTTCTGAGAGGAACATTTCTTTTTGGTTCAAAACCATTTCAACTTTTATTCTGCCTCTCTCTGACTGCCTTACAATCTTCATGGGACTGAGATGACCAAATGAAAATAACTTCATTATCTTTTATCCATAGAACTAGTTTGGTCAGATCAGCCTGCAAGGATTTTGTATCAGATATATCTCTTATCACTCTTCCTTAACTTTGCATCATCAGCAAAGTGTTGTCTACTACTATCCAAACTAACCAAAATATCATTAATACAGATGACTCATAGGCCCACAGGAATAGTTTGTTTTTGGACAATATTTACCATAGTGAAATTCATTTAGCATAACACTATAGTTACACATCTTTGATTGGGGCTTTATGGCAGCCAGTCATAGTGAGAGTAAACTACACACACACACACACACATTATGATAAACAACAATCACAAGAGCATGACACCTCTGAAGTACCCAACTGGTTATCTTCATCTTTTTGACTTAGTATCTTCATACATCTCTTTCTGATACCTGTCAGTCAGCCACTACCTTCTTTTGTGTCACAAGTTTATTTTGCATAATTCATCCCTTTGAGTTTGAATAACAACATTAATATATCTTTCTCTAGATGTGATTCCTAACTAGCCTCTCCAATTCCTTGATTGACTTAACTATGGGTACAGATCGGCATCTTTAATTTGCCATAGTAATACCAACCCCCATTCTTGTATAGTTGATCCACACTACAGCTAAACTCGTAAAGACTACAACAGTAGTTTGTTTTAGTACATGGTTCAGTAAAGTGAATTTTGTACCTATGGAGCTTTGGTCACAGCACTTCATTAGTTTGTTATAGTGAGAGTTGATTGTATAATGGAATTATATTGTTCTCCTTCCACTCATTAGGAAACAACTGGGACAGAGGCCTTGATAGCTCTCTCTCTCTCTCTCTCGCATACTCCTTTAGCACCTGTATTTATATCCAATCCACCTTGATTGGTATATTCCAATCAAGTGCTTGAAATAACTTTAATACCTCCAAATAGTACCAGAATACAAATGGGTCTACCTAGGATTGAACCATAAACAGAAAAATGAAGTAATTATAGTTATAAACCACCTACAAAAATTATAAGATAAAAATTATAAAAAATACAAAAAAGAAAAAAAAAAAGCTACAAAAAATCATCTATGTATCCACTCCACCAATATTCACGGCATAAGCACAAATATAAATGCTGTACATCTATACCCAACCTATTTCTTACTGAATCTTAAATATCAACCTCAACGATGACTGAACATCTTGACTGTCAAAACTATAATCATTACTTCCATCATATCACTTCTATATTCATGCGATGTGATATCCCATGTGAAAGAATGCCAAATTTAGAATCGCCTGTTTTTGGTCTCCTCTAGCTTGTGATTTCTTACATTCCCTTACTTTATCTGCTGTCTTTATCATTACACCTATGCAAATTCTGAAAATCATTCTGACATGTGACCACTCTGGAAGAAACAAAGATATGTGGGAGGGGTAGATTTCTCTTAATAAGTTCTTGGACTCTGGGTGATATCCATACAAGAAGAAAAAAAAAATTTAATTAATATAAATAAGTACTATAAATTTATTAATACAAATTTATATTTAAGCCATTAAATATTCTTAGTAAAAAAATTATTAGTATAAAGTCTTCTTCAATAATGATACCTTCAAATCAGCAGCAATCCTATCCCAATTTTGATAACGATATTTTCCTGCAACAATATTCAAATTTGCTTCTTCTTGCTTGGTCCACTTAGATTTATTAATTGAAGGATGAAGAAAATTATTCCACATGAGTTCGCATTCCTCTGGTGTCCTCTGATTTTCCATCTACCATAAATAACAAATAATATCAAAATCCAAATTACACACACACACACTCTCTCTCTCTCTCTCTTTCTCTCTCTCTCTCTCTCTCTATATATATATATATATAGAGAGAGAGAGAGAGACTTCCACCAAGACATCAAATTAATCATGGAGATTAAAGAAAATGGATCTCTACCTTTTCTGGACGCAAAACTTACTAAGACATCTGACTCCATAAAAATCTCCATCTTTAGAAAACCTTCGCACACAGACAGATACCTGCATGCATCCTCACATCGCTACCTGACACAGGGTATCATCTCAACTCTAGCACATCATGCCAGATCTGTACTGTCAGATGAAGAAAACTAAAAAATGAACTACAACATCTTAAAAGGACCTTCAAAAACAATGGCTACTCTTCAAAAACTATCAATAAACAACTATACCACCATCAACGAAACAACGTAGAAACACAGGATGACCTCAAAGGTTATATCTCCTTGACATACATTAGCACGTTCTCCAAAAAATTAAGAATTTTGGGAAAGTTTAACAAAAAAAAAGTGCTTCTCTGCTCTTCCCAAACTAAGATCAAGTTTAAGCAAATACAAACAAACTCACAACCATCTACAATTCTCAGGTGTGTACAAAATCACATGTGACTGCGGAAAACCATACTATGGCCAAACGGAAAAATCCATCCTCCTACGTCTCGAAGAACACCAAAGAGACACTGCTTACAAAAGAACCAGAGCTAGTGCCCTCTCAGCCATGTCCTGTTTTCAGTAAACACAAATAATGAAGGCCACCAACATGAGATAGGATGGATAACAACTTCAAACCTTCACATGTGCCACGACGAGGTGGAACGCCGCATAGTCGAGTCTAAAGAAATTGTCATGGACCCTCTTCATATAAGCAGTAACCTCAGCTACAATTTACTGGACTCATTCAACTCTACTGTCAGATATTGGCACACTTGTGAAGCCACACGCGCACAGGTGTCTAACAATAGAACTTTAATACTGATTGTAGCTCCAGTTCAAAGTTAACTGTGGGTTATAGTTGCATTTATAGTTTTATAGTGACTCAATGTTTCTTTATAGTGTTTTTTATTGGCTTTCTATGTTCTCTCATGCCTGAAGAAGTCGGCCACTCCGAAGAAACATGTTGCATATTTGATAAATTTAATTGTTTCTTCTAATTCTCGAATCTCAGTCAGTATATAAAAGTATGAATATATATATATATATCATTATTATTATTATCAGAGACCACCAGGGAGTTTAAAGATTCATCAAGGGAGGCCATACATCATCCACAGTAGCTGTCATTCATTCTCTGAAATTCATTCATGCTAGATGCACTAGCCACTTCAACACAAGCTTATAATAGCTGTTTTCTATTTTAGCAATGTACTTTTATCAATAACATATGCAGATAACACTAATATGCAATACTTAACAAGAAATTATATTCTTGTTTTCCTACATTTTACTCAAGCATAAGCAAAAGTTTGTACGTGAACATATCTTTGTACCCTATAATGCACAGCATACTCCTTTCTTAAGCATATATAACTCTAATGACTTCTGCTATGAAGATAGCAAAGTAAGCAGAATTAATCATGCATTGATGAGACCTTGATAAATGCAGTTGTAACTAGTCTTTGCAGCAACTCTCAACATAACATTATGCGTAAAAGCATACCTAAGAAGAAAGCATGAATACTTTATGGACTACAAAGAGCAACCTGAAGTGAAATCAATGCATTCTACAAATAAGTACTCTAGCTATGAAGATAAAGTTTGTTGATGCAATATCTTCAATTGTGCAAGATTTTTTCTCCTATCGAGAAAAAATCTTGCTACAACTTTCTCTAATCTGCAGTAGTGTAATAATATGATTGTTGTTGTTTTGGATTTAATATTATTATTATTATTATTACTACTAAGGACTCCAGAGAGTCCTTAGACTCATTGAGGGAGACTCTAAACATCATGTCCACACAACTATTCGACATTCTCACAGTATCTATCATACCTTGCCTTGAACTCATTCACTGTCATAGCACCTACAACAGACTCTGGCAGCTTATTCCACTCATTTTACCACTCTAAAAGTAAAGAACCCAGCTCTAACACCCTTACTAACTACACTCTTGCCCAGTTTCTATAGATGTCCCCTAGTCCTGATCTCAAAAATATCCTCTTAATTAATCCTATTGAAACCCTTCAGCAATTTGAATGTCTCAATCATATCTCCTCTTTTCCACCAATCAACCAATTTCTGCAACCCACAAATCTTCAACCTGTTCTCATAAGGTTCATTCCATAGACCTGCTATCATCTTGGTCAATCGCCTCTGGATCCTGTCAAACTATAACCTCTCAAAGCGCAGGCCAGAAGGGTAACGAGTGAGGTAAGAAAAGCAAAAAAGGATTACGAAAGAACATTGGCCATGCAGGCTAAAGAGAATCCTAAACAGTTTTTTAAATATGTAGCAAGTAAAAGGAAAAATGTACATGGCAGAATGATTTTAAAGAATGCCGATGGTAGGGAGGTAACTGAATCAGTTGAGATAGCTGAGTTACTGAGTGAGCACTTTGCAAGAATATATCATCCAGGTGGTGACATTGCAGAAACGAATAAACCAGTAGATTATACGGGAATTGTGGTGAATGAAGTGGAGGTGAGTAGTCTATTGCATAACCTCAATGTCAATACATCTGTGGGATTGGATGGTATACCAGCTCGTGTAGTACGAGAAGCAGCTAAAGAATTGTCAGTACCCTTGACTATTTTGTTTAATTTGAGTCTCGGGTCCGGGTTAGTCCCGAGCGAGTGGAAGGAGGGGAAAATAGTTCCACTGCATAAAGGTGGTTCCAAGACTGCTGTTGTAAATTACCGACCGATTAGCATATCAGGATTGGATAGATGAAAATGGGATATTGTATGGGGGACAACATGGTTTTATGACGGGTAGATCATGCCTCAGTAACTTGCTCATGTTTTATAACACAGTGACGGCTGAACTGGATAGGGGTAATGGGTTTACAGTGATACTACTGGACCTTGCCAAGGCCTTTGACAGGATACCACATGGAACCCTAATCAGTAAACTGGAGCAGATGGGGATAGATATAGGGTTGATAAGATGGATAGGAGGGTGGTTGAAGGAGAGATACCAGAGAGTGGTCTATTCAGGAGTGGAGTCAAAAAGACGTCTTGTGACTAGTGGAGTGCCGCAGGGCTCTGTTCTTGGACCACTGCTTTTCAATTTGTTCATCAATGATATTGGAAAGGATCTGAGAGGAAGTGTTCACTTGTTTGCTGATGATGCAAAGTTGGGTAGAGCAATTGTGAGTGCACAGGATGTCAAAATTTTACAGGATGATTTGGATAGTTTGGAGGACTGGGCTAGGAAAAATGGATGTCAGTTTAATGTGGCAAAGTGTAAGGTTATGCACTTTGGGGTGAAAAGAACAGCAGCAGTATATCGCATTGGTGGAACCGTACTCCAGGAGATTGATGAGGCCAGGGATTTGGGAGTGCTGGTGGATAGGGAGTTGAAGTTTAGGGGGCACATTGCAAAAGTGATTAAAACAGCTCACCAAATCACTTGGCTTATGAAAAATACGTTAACATGCAGAGACAAACAAGTTGTTGTTCCTCTGTATCAAGCCTTGATAAGACCCCATCTGGACTTCTGTGCCCAGTTATGGGCACCAGGGTTTCTTCGTGATGGGGAGGAAGTGGAGAGGGTCCAGAGACGAGTGACCAAGATGAGAGCAGGACTGTGGAATGAACCTTATGAGAATAGGTTGAGGATTTGTGGGTTGTAGAAATTGGACGATAGGCAAAGGAGGGGTGATATGATTGAGACATTCAAATTACTGAAAGGATTTTATAAGATTGATCCAGAAGATATTTTTGAAAATATGACTGGTGGTGGGAGGACTAGGGGCCATGCATGGAAGCTGGGCAAGAACATGGTTGACAAGGGTGTTAGAGCAAGGTTTTTTACTTGGAGAGTGGTGAATGAGTGGAATAAGCTTCCAGAGTCTGTTGTGGGTGCTACGACCGTGAATGAGTTCAAGGCAAGATATGATAGATACTGTGTGAATGTTGAATAGTTGTTCCAGACATGATGTTAGGGTCTCCCTCGATGAGTCTGTCGACTCCTTGGAGTTTCCCGGAACAATAATAATAATAATAATAATAATAATAATAATAATAATAATAATAATAATCTCCTCCCCATCCAGAAGAAACCCTGGTGCCTATATCTGGGCACAATAGTCTAGATGGGGTATTATCAAGGCTCAATACAGAGGAACAATAACCTGTTTGTCTCTGCTTGTTAAAGTATTTTTCAGCAACCAAGTGATTTGATGAGCTGATTTGGCCACTTTTGCAATGTGTCCCCGAAATTTCAATTCCTTATCCACCAACACTCCTAAATCTCGTGCCTCATCAATTTCCTGGAGTATAGTTCCACCAATGTGGTATAGTGCTGCTAATCTTTTCACCCCAAAATGCATAACCTTACATTCTATCACATTAAATTGACATCCATTCTCCTTAGCCCAGAACTCCAATCTATCCAAATCATCCTGCAATATTTTGACATCATCTGCATTCACTATTGCCCCACCCAACTTTGCATCATCAGCGAACAAATGAACCGTTCCTCTTAGATCTATATCGTTAATGAACAATTAAACCGGTCCAAGAACAGAACCCTGAGGCACACCACTAGTCAGGCTGCCTTTTTGACTCTACTCCTGAATAAACTACTCTCTGATATCTCTCCATCAACCACCCACCCATCCTCTCACCAACCCTTTATCCAATCCTATATGTTGCAGTTTATGGATTAGAATTCCATGTGGTATCCTGTCAAAGGCCTTAGCCAGGTCCAGCAGTATCACTGTAAACCCATTACCCTTATTCAGTTCAGCCGTCACCGTGTTATAAAACTTCAGCAAGTTACTGAGTCATAATCTACCCTTCACAAAGCCATGCTGTCCCCCATACATTATCTCATTTTCATCAATCCATTCCTGTATTTTTCCCTTGACTACTTTCTCCAAGAACTTGACAACGACTCCTGATATCCTGATTGGTCGGAAATTTGCAACAGTAGTCTTGAATCCTCCTTTATGCAGTAGAACCATTTTCCCCTCTTTCGACACCTTCGGGACTAAACCAGACCCGAGACTCAGATTAAACAACATGGTCAAGGGCACCGATAATTCTTTAGCCGCTTCACGTAAGACCCGTGCCAGTATACCATCCAATCCCACAGATGTATTCACATTAAGGTTCTGTAATAGACTATTCACCTCCACTTCATCCACTACAATTGGTTCCTTCTAATGGTTCTAATAAACTAATGGTTCCTTCATTCTTTCAATGTCACCACCTGGATGATATACTCTTGCAAAGTGCTCACTCAGTAATTCCACTGACTTATCGACTGATTCAGTGACCTCCTTGCCATCGGCATTCCTTAAAATCATTCTGCCGTGTACAGTTTTTCTTTTACTTGCAGCATATTGAAAGAACTGTTTGGGATTCTCTTTAACTTGCATAGCTAGTTTCCTTTCATAATCCGCTTTTGTTTTTCTTACCACACTCGTTACCCTTCTGGCCTGTGCTTTATACCAATCATGTGCCTGCAGGTCACCTTTCTCTTTAAATTCCCTCCACAGGTGTTTTTTTTTTTTTTTGAAGCTCAAGCTTAATGGTGTTATTCATCCATTTAACCCCCTACTTGTTTTACTATTCGGACTCTAGGTATACAATCAGCCATAACCTCATGCAAATGCTCCTTGACCACTTCCCATGCTCTATCGACATCCAGCCCTTGCAGTTTTACATGCCATGGCACTGAACCAAGCAAGCTCCTAAGCTTGTCATACTTGCCAGCATGGTAATTCCAAATATATCCTGTCTTAATCGAAAATTCCACACCTTTAACCACCTGCCAGGTCAAGACCTTATGATCAATCTCATCAATAGGTAGCAACATGGTCATATTCATTACAGTCAAATTCTCAGATACTATTACCAGGTCAAGCACTCTCAAACCCCTAGTATTTTCTATTACATGATGTCTCAGATAGTTATCCCTTAGTAACTGAATAAAATCCAGTTCCTTCCTCACATGTGTCCTCTCCTTCTTCCAGTCAATGTTACTATAGTTGAAATCCCCAATAATAATTACCCTCCTTCCACTCATTTCATCAATTTGTTTATGCATACTATCTCCACGATCTGTTCCATCACCTGGTCTATAGCAGCACCCAACTGTATATTTTATTCTGCCAGTATCAATCTCACACCAAATAGCCTCAAATGAGCTCCTTTCACTATCCTGCGATACAACTTCAATTCTCCTTGGCTGCAGTTCATAAGCTATCATCAATAACACTCCTCCCTCCATTTTATTCTCTCTGGCCCTCCTAAACATACTATAACCTACACATTCTATCCCACTAACTATATGACCCAAGGAACTAAAGTCATGACAACAGTGTACTATTTTACATACATATGCTCTTCTGGCCAATTTGTCTGTCCATCTTATGGGATTCAAAACCCAAGCTTCTGGGAGTTAAAATTCTGCCACCTCCACATGCAACACTGCCCTATGTGGAGACTCACTGATTGATTTGGGGTTTTCTGTGCAAGAACAGTGATGGTCATACTGCACCAACACACAGGTTACAGCAATATATAGTTACAAGGCGATAATAAAAATGAGATAATATAATACAATATAATATAATATAATATAATATAATAAAGTATGTGTACAAAGTTATAAGAAGATAAATGAGCAAATAAAATGTATGTACAAAGTTTAGTATTTACATATAAACAAATCCATAATCAAATGTCTTTGAATAAATTAATGTTTTGTAAAAATCTAAAAACATCATGAAAAGAAGAACATGTAAGAAAGTTTTAAAGTGAATAAAAGTTGAGAAGCTCTCAGATGTGAACTGTAGACTAAAATACACAAACATGATTGAAGAAAAAATGAAAGAGTTTGAGAAAAGGAACCAAAATTTGGAGATTCAGTGGCAAGCCCTGAAGAAAGCACTGATTGATTAAGCCAGAGAGGCATGTGGTAAGGTTGTCTATAAGGATAGAAAAATCAGAACTCCAAAAATCAGAAAGAAAAGATGAAAGCATATCAAAAGTTCCTGGCAAATAAGTCAGCTTGTACTCTTTAGAGAATACAGAGACAAATGTAAGAAAGCTAAACACTGTGTAAAACTAGCTAAACAAAAGTCATGGGAAGACTTTAGTAAGAACATAGAAAATAAATATCAAGAAGGTGGCAAGATACTCTAGAGGTGGTTGAAGAAGCTCAGAAATGGAGGAAAGAGTGCTGTAAAAGGAATCAGAGATGATAAAGGTGACATGAAAACAGGAGAAAAAGATATCCTTGAAGTATGGAGTAATTACTTTGAAAAATTGCTAAATGAAACAAGCAGTGATAACAGCACAGTGGTAAAAAAACACTGACAAGGCATGCAGTCAGGAATACATATCCATGCTTGAAGTAGAAAAAGCCATCAAAAGCCTGAAATGTGAAAAGGCAGCAGGAGTAGATGATATTCGACCAGAAATGCTGAAGTATGGAGGTGTTATGTCGTGGTTTTTCTTTAAATCTATGTTAACAAACAAATTTGTTTGTTCCAGCTGTGCCAGTCAGAGTCCTAGGACAGAAGAATTCTTGCTCAGAGAAACTTTACCAGAGTTCTAGCAGCTACCTAAATTCATTAAATGTATAGAGCATCTCTAGAGATCTCAGTTTGTAGTCATGGCCCTATCCTTTCTAATTATTCTATACCTTCCCCTTATGCATAGGTTCAAACTTTTATGAATGATAAATTAGTCTCATGCTCAAGCAAAACTCAGGCTTACATAGTAAAACATGTTTATTAAAGATCTAATGAGTTTACAATTAGGTTTAAACATATCAAAAGCTTATCACACTACCTATACTAAATTAACTGACAATCATAAATGAACACTCTAGTTAATGAACATATAACTCATCCTCTGGTCAATTAAAACACACCTAACATGGGAAAATACAAGTTTATAATTTTAACTTCAAAAGCTAACACAGACCCCACAACATTAATTAGGTCTCACACAAGAACTTAAGTCCTCCGATTACCAGTCCAATGGAGCTAACAAGTTACAATGCATATAAGTCATTCAAAATGTTCTCTAGGCAATTGTCCGTTTTCTTCCAACTAGAAATTGATTCACCCTATATAACTCATCCTCTGGTCAATTAAAACACACCTAACATGGGAAAATACAAGTTTATAATTTTAACTTCAAAAGTTAACACAGACCCCACTACATTAATTAGGTCTCACACAAGAACTTAAGTCCTCCGATTACCAGTCCAATGGAGCTAACAAGTTACAATGCATATAAGTCATTCAAAAAGTTCTCTAGGCAATTGTCCATTTTCTTCCAACTAGAAATTGATTCACCCTTTTCCTCTAATGCTAGTTGTTAATAAAATAAGAGAATTCTGCACATTACCACTGCCACATTAGGCTACCATGTCACCCCCCCCCTTTGTCTGTCCTTTACCCGTTAGATACTTTACTGCTTCAGTGGGTTGCTTCCACGTGGAGGTCACTTTGCTCGTCTTGTACAACCATTTTCTGCACTCTCCTGGGCAAACGCTCATCTCACTGGTCGCTATCGTCAGAATGCCCGTCTCACTGGAGGAACTTTCCATTGTCTCATTCCAGTAGCACTTCTACTGATGGCCCGAGTCGGTGGATGCCGTCATCTCGCTTACAGCTCGCCCGATACTTGCTAGTCAGCAACAGGGAGAAACTTGCCATTCGAAGTTGTAGAATTCCCTTCCGCTGGTCAGATTCATGATTCGAAAGAAAACAGGAACAGAAAAAACCGGATCTGAAACCCACATGAACCCACATTTATTATCCCTTGTTGTGCCCTCTTTTTCATTGCAGAAGTTTTCTCATGGCACCATCCTATTGGTCCTTAAGTTGTTTAGTCACAACTCACCTCCTCAAGAGCACTCTTTTCAGGGAACGCAAGTTCAATTCACTTTCCATGAATGCCTTTGCTTCGGGTGTTATGCTTATCGTCGGTAACTCATTAACGTCGGTAACGCAATCTTTGGACTTTTGTTTGCATTGACATACATTTTGCATAGAGTATTTTTTCTTATTGGTGTTTTCAAACAACAATATTTCTATCTAGACAGACAAATTCCTCCTTTTATTTTTTGTACTTCATTTTAAGGTAATTCAATGATGTTCTCTATTAACAATTTGTTTCTTTAGTAACAGTACAAATATTTCTTGGTTATTAATGTATTCTTGTTAAATCTTAAATGAATGATCCTTTTGATGAAAAGGTCCTTATTCAAGATCTATCAGCGGTATAAAAGCCTTTCAGTGACGCACTGCATAGTTCAGAAGGCCTGGACAGAGGGATGAATTCCAGATGATTAAAGTAGAGCTCTCATAGTACTCATATATATCCAGTTGTCTAGTGAATTTTCTGGAACGTTCCATTGAGGGATCATTATCCGTAAAATAACTTTCTTGCCAAGTCCAATCCTTCTGCTAATTTCTGTAAACTGAATTCTTTTAAGGATTCATCACAATCTTTGGGAGAACCCTCCCCACCATTTGGTTCACCATCATCTATTAACTGTACCAGTTCCTCCTCATTTAAATCTATTTCCCCATCAATTAATTCACTAATTTAATTTTCAACCATATCGCAAAAGCCCTCTCTAAGCCTTCTCTAATTTATAAAAATAAATTTTTTACATAAAAAAAAGCATTACATATCGTATGTAACTCACCAGAAAATAAAGTGCTCAGCTTGAGATTAACACACTTATTGTTTTTAATGCGCTCTCTCTCCTGGCAGAAAACGAAGACAATTTTCAAAATAAACAATACATACGGTAAACAATAGACGTATATATATGTATGCTAAAAGGTATTTCCCCTAATATAAATTCGCAACTTATAACTACATGTGCGCTACAGGTAGACACAAATTTATTGAAGATAAAATTTAATTTTTAAGTCATGCGGTGAAAAATTGTAGACCGCATTATATCGAAACCACATTGTATAAGTACTGCATTATACGAGGGTTACCTGTATACTTGAGAAACGGTTGAGAAGGATTGTGGAAGAGAAGATTGGTGAAGAACAAGTTGGATGCAGGCCAAACAGAGGCTGTCAGGATCAGATTTTCACTTTAAGACAGCTAGTTGAGAAAGCATGGGAATATAACAAAGATTTGTATTTAAGCTTTGTAGATCTGGAAAAATGATATGACAAGGTGCCAAGAGAGAGAAGCTATCAGAAATGCTACACTTATATGGTGTCAATAGAACATTATATCAAGCAATACTTGGTCTTTATTTAAGTTGTAAGTCAGCAGTTAGAAGTGAAGGAAGTACAGGGAGATGGTTTAATGTTAAATCTGGAGTCAGACAAGGATGTACATTATCCCCTCTGCTACTCATTATTTATATGGATCACATTACGAAGGAAAGTGATATTAAACATGATATCGAACTTGGTGGTGTTAATGTCAGCTCTTTGCTTTATGCTGACGATGTTATACTTCTAAAATAAATCTGCTACAAGTCTGCATGATTCCCTGACTAAATTGAATAACATTTGTAATAGATATGGTATGAAGGTCAGCATTAAAAAGACTAAGACAATGAAAACAGATAGAATTGTTGAAAATGTCAACTGTGTTGTGAACGGGGAACCTGTGGAACAAGTAACACATTTCAGATACTCAGGCATGATTTTTAGTGAAGATGGTAAATTAAATATGGAAATAGACAATAGAATCAACAAAGCTGGTATGGTAGGAAGTCAACTGAATAAATTTATATGGAATAAGAGAGAAATTAGCCAAAACACTAAATTAGGCTGTATTCAAGCCAATTTTAACTTATGTAGCTGGGCCAGAAGTAAAACACTTGACTAAAGACTAGAGACCACAGATATGAGAGTTCTGAGAAAGATTAGGGGCATGAACAGATGGCATCAATGACAATATCATATTAAAAATGAGGATATTAGGAAAGAACTTGACATTGTCACCATCAAGGAATGCATTAGCAGAGCTAATCTCAGGTGGTATGGTCACTTAAACAGAACAGGAGAGGAAAGATTAGCAAAACAAGTGTTTTCTGCAGGTTGGCAGGAAAAAGATTCAGAGGAAGACCGAGATATAGGTGGAATGATATAGTAAAAAGTGCCTTAGAAGATAGAAATATAAGAACTGATAATGTTGGAGTCTTGAAAAGTAACAGACTAATTTGGAGGAAAATTGTAGATAGGAAGTTAGTAATGATGAAATTTTTCATGTAGTACTATCATATCCTGTACATCCCTTGAGGGTATATATCAGGAATTTGATGATGATGATAAAAACATCATGCAATCTGTCTGAGTCTGATAACATCTGGCACAGTGCATAGGATACCAGGTCACATAAGTAAAAAAAAAAAAAAAAGCCACTTCTCTCTCTCTCTCAAGTGAAGTGCTCATACTCTGCCAGAATATGACTAATTGTAAAATTGCATTTCCATCACATACATGGGTCATCATGTTGTTTATTTTTTAATGGTATATATCAGAAAGAAGCCTGAATGGCAAAGAAATGGAGCTAGCCGAGGAATTAGATAAGTACCAGATCGACGTAATAATGATGACTGAAACAAGAAAAGACCAAAACTGGTGAGATCTTTGTGAGCAATAAATACAAAATTTTATATTCATGCAATGACAATCAAGGAAAAGAAGGAGTAGCCATAGTATTCAACACAAAATACGAGGCTAATCTTCTTGAATGGCAGTCAGTCTCAAGTAGAGTAATGTGGACAAATATGAGAATGGGGAACTGGACAATGAGACTTATTTGTGCCTATGGTCCCACAGAAGGTTCTACTAAGGTAGCAGTTGATGAGTTTTTTGAGGCTTTAGAAAAAGAAACTGACACAATGAAAAATGAAACGTTAGTCCTTGTTGGGGATCTAAATAGCAGAGTAGGAAATGATTGTGAGACATACAAAAATATTTTGGGAAAATTGGGAGAAAAGAGCAAAGCTAATAATAATAGCAAATATCTGTTGGATTTCTGCTCAGGACATGGACTGGTTATTACTAACACCATGTTCCAACATAAAAATGTGCACAAATTCACATGATGAGAAGAGGCTAGGAATAAGAAAAGTCTCATTGACTATGTTATTGTTGATAGTGATGTTTTCTCCCTGGTGCAGGACACCAGAGTGTACAGAGGATTTGAAATTGGAAGTGATCACTATTTAGTCTTGAGCAGGATAAAAATGAATTTAATATTGAAAAGAATAACATGTAAGAAAGTTTTAAAGCGAATAAAAGTTGAGCAGCTCTCAGATGTGAACTGTAGACTAAAATACACAAAGATTATTGAAGAAAAAATGAAAGAGTTTAAGAACAGGAATCAAACCTTGGAGATTCAGTGGCAAACTCTGAAGAAAACATTGATTGATTCTGCCAGAGAGGCATGTGGTGAGGTTGTCTGTAAGAATAAAAAAATCAGAACTCCCTGGTGGACACAGGAAGTTAAAGAGGCAGTGAAGGAAAAGAAGAAAGCATATCAAAAGATCCTGTCAAATAAGTCAGCTTGTGCTCTTAGAGAATATAGAGACAAATGCAAGAATGCTAAACACTGTGTAAAACTAGTCAAACAAAAGTCATGGGAGGACTTTGGCAAGAATATAGAAAATAAATATCAAGAAGGTGGCAAAATATTCTGGAGGTTGTTGAAGAAGCTTAAGAATGGAGGAAAGAGTGCTGTAAAACGAATTAGAGATGATAAAGGTGACATGAAAACAGGAGAAAAAGATATCCTTGAAGTATGGAGTAATTACTTTGAAAACCTGCCAAATGAAACAAGCAGTGATGACAGCACAGTGGTAAAAAACACTGACCAGGCATGCAGTCAGGAATACATATGCATACTTGAAGTAGAAAAAGCCATCAAAGGCTTGAAATGTGGAAAGGCAGCAGGAGTAGATGTTTTTCGACCAGAAATGGTGAAGTATGGTGGTATAAAAGTCTTACAGTGGCTGCACTGCATAGTTCAGAAAGCCTGGACAGAGGGACGAATTCCCGATGATTGGAGTAGAGCTCTCATAGTACCCATATATATAAAGGGAAATAAAATTGCATGTGAGAATTACAGGGGTATTTCCCTATTGAGTGTTCCTGGCAAGATCTATGCAAGTATACTTGAGAAACGGTTGAGAAGAATTGTGGAAGAAAAGCTTGGGGAAGAACAAGCTGGATTCAGGCCAAATAGAGGCTGCAGGATCAGATCTTAACTTTACGACAAATAGTCGAGAAAGCATGGGAATATAACAAAGATCTGTATTTAAGTTTTGTCGATTTGGAAAAGGCATATGACATGGTGCCATGAGAGAAGCTATTCAATACGCTGCAGTTATATGGTGTCAATGGGGCATTATATCAAGCAATACTTAGTCTTTATTTGAGTTGTAAGTCAGCAGTTAGAATTGAAGGAAGTACAGGAAGATGGTTTAATGTTAAAT
Organism: Typopeltis vanoorti; assembly: GCF_054136105.1. Lineage (NCBI taxonomy): Eukaryota > Metazoa > Arthropoda > Arachnida > Uropygi > Thelyphonidae > Typopeltis > Typopeltis vanoorti. The sequence continues at coordinate 24,596,469 of NC_143574.1, read as the reverse complement.
CTGGTGTGAGACAAGGATGTACATTATCCCCTCTGTTATTCATTATCTATATGGATCACATTATGAAGGAAAGTGGTATTAAACATGATATCAAAATTGGAGATGTTAATGTCAGCTCTTTGCTTTATGCGGATGTTATACTTCTAAATAAATCTGCTACAAGTCTGCAAGATTCTCTGACTAAATTGAATAGCTGTTGTAATAGATATGGTATGAAGGTCAGCAATAAAAAGACAAAGACAATGAAAATAGGCAGAATCATTGAAAATGTCAACTGTGTTGTGAATGGAGAACCTGTGGAACAAGTAAAACATTTCAGCTATTTAGGCACGATTTTTACTGAAGATGGTAAATTAAATATAGAAATAGACAATCAGCAAAGCTGGTATGGTGGGAAGTCAATTGAATAAATTCATATGGAATAAGAGAGAAATTAGTCAGAACACTAAATTAGCTGTATACAAGACAGTGTTCAAACCAGTTTTAACTTATGGATCTGAGAGCTGGGTCAGAAGTAAAACACTTGACCAAAGACTAGAGACCACAGATATGAGAGTCCTGAGAAAGATTATGGGTGTGAACAGATGGCATCAATGGCAATATCATATTAAAAACGAGGATATTAGGAAAGAACTTGACATTGTCAGCATCCAGGAATGTGTTAGCAGAGCTAATTTCAGGTGGTATGGTCACTTAAACAGAATGGGCGAGGAAAGATTAGCGAAACAAGTGTTCTCTGCCAGGTTGGCAGGAAAACGACCCAGAGGAAGACCAAGATATAGGTGGATTGATACAGTACAAAGTGCTTTAGACGATAGAAATATAAGATCTGATAATGTTGGAGTCTTGACAACTAACAGACTGATTTGGAGGAAAATTGTAGATAGGAAATTAATAATGATGTAATTTTTTTCATACAGTACTATCATATCCTGTACACCCCTTGAGGGTACATGGCAGGAATTTGATGATGATGATATCAGAACACAGAAAAATAAGTAAATAATTAATTTATTAACCTATTGCTGATATGGGTCATCAGTCCACAGTAAATAAGAATGTGTGAAAAGACTATGACCTATGCAAAGCCCAGCAAGAACAACTTCCTCTCTTCGGTTCCTACGTTGACAAGACCGCCAGCGTGCTTAATCTCATTCAATTTGTTTGTCAGTGCTTCCTGCCAGGAGTATCCAGTGGGCAGTTAACTTTGATTTTTTAACTTATATGTAGTCAGCATAAGATATCTTTAAATAGTATGTCAAAAAAAAGTATAAGCTGAACTAGCAGCTGCATCTGTGATGTCATTTTCCTTAATTCCGATGTGGCTGGGAAGCCAATATAATCGAACATCAAAATTAAGGGTTTTTATTTTCTGCAAGAGTTGAAGCATCTCACCAAGCGATGGATGTGGATTATACACCGGAGAGGAAATAGCCTGTAAAAACTCAGAGAGTCTGTATAAATTATACACTTTTCGTTAGAGTTTTCTTTGATATGCACAAGTGCGCGCTGAATGATCTAAAGATCCCACTCAATTGCAGTAACTGCGTAGTTACTGCAATTGAGTGGGATCTTTAGAGATTGTGATGTTAGGCAGCATAGCTAGCAGAGATCTCTGATCCCAAACCATCAGTATAGATGGGCTAGAAATCAGAGTGGGCTGCTCTGTGTGCATTGAATAAATGAATGTAGAAAGATGAAGTTGTATGAGACTTCTCTAGTTGACAAAGTGAGAGGTTGCAGGATGGGGTGCAAGCCTGCCATAGAGGAGTGCTGTTTTGTTTGGTGCAGGAAATATTGTCAACACTTGTGCCAATATCTTCCATATTCTCTTTAATGCACACACCAAAAGGATGGATGGCAGTCATACGTGTGTGATACAGGACCTCCTAATGTAGAAAAAAGAAACTAGTCCATGTAGGATGACCTTATGTGGAGGTGGTCATACACCTCCATATGATATGTATAACCACCTAACGTTACATAGCAATATCATATTTCGGGAAATATGATTTCATCATAGATATATCTACTGGAATCTCCAGGATTTTGTTCCCTAATGATGAGGATTCAGTAAAGAATAAAACAGTCTGGGTATTAACCCTCATGTTTTCCTGAATTTGTACTTCACCATGCTCTGGACACTTAAACACCAATACCATTTAGATGCAGTCCATCAGCATCAATCTATAATTATATATATCTGAGAAGGGTAATTATAACTTAATAATTATATATACCAGAGAATGCTGTATATTGTACAGTACAAAAAGCAACTTGATGCCAAGGCTAATGTTACATATATAGCAGTTGAGCTTTCTGGTCCCTTTCCACTGATATATACTGATTTACATGCAGCACATTACCAAGAATAGCTCATTCCAGTTTTTAATCTGAAAGAAATAAGAAGAATGATGAAAAACTGGGAAACTAACAAGTCATCTGGTCCTGACAGTATCCACCCTATTGTGTTAAAATCCAGTGGTCCGGAATTAACATCTACATTTGGCCTTTTCAATCCTGCATGTTTGACTAACATCTAACCTAGAACATGAAAACAAGCCTACAATCAGTTCATTCTAGTCCATTCATAGTCATCCATCCAACTATCATTCAAATGCTCTCTCCCTCCCTCTCTCTCTCTTTTTTAACATCTATCCCACACAAGAGCCTACAGAAAATCAATGCCATGGTGCAAGCAGTGGTCAAGAGAAATTAATCTATTGATATTCTTTTAGAAGAATCATAGCATTTGGAAATACTTCATGGGGACAATGCTACACAGCTGTGGAATATAGATTGAAAGATAAATGGACATTGCAGGTTCAGTGAATCAGCAAATTTAGTTATTTGTGTGTGTTACTGCCAGTTTAGCAAAAATAGGTAGTTGATGGATGCCAGTTATGCTGAATAGCATCCATGGAAATATCTGCAGAAGGGACATGAGCAGAAACTGACAGTATGTGGACAATGATTGAAGAGCCTGTTAAAGAGGAGGATAAGGTCATATATTAGTTAGTCTGACATCTTCTGAGCTGCATACAGAAATTTATGTCTTAGGTGCACTGCCAAAAAATGTGAGAGCATTATTCCAAGGACAGGCAAATTTGTACAAAGTTAATAGCAGGACTAATGAAAAGTAATATCTCAAGTGAAAAAAGATGTCAAATCATTTTGAAGCAAAAATACTATATAGAAGTAAGGTGGTTATGCAGAAAGACAAGAGTTAGTCAGTCTGAGAAACAATAACTAGTTTAAATAAAGGGTAACAGGGGAAAGAACTGTCTTTTTGGTGAGAAAAAAAAGACAAAATTATGTTTTGGAAGCATCTAAGTTGGAGATGTTATTATTTTGCCATCAACGAATGTGTAGAGATCAGTGTTTAGAGCACTTCACGAGATGTTACATGAATAAGAGGAATGGAAAGTACTATCAAGTAAGAATAGACACTCAGCGAACAAATGAGAAAAAAAGTTAAGGCAAAAATTATTTATGAGGAATCAGTGATCAGGAAAGTACTTAATGAAGGTATAACAAAATCATGTTTCCATGGTGCAAAAATTCATGATATTAGTTACACCATCAGGATGCAAAAAGGGAAGGTGAAAGAAGTAATTGTCTTGGTTGGCACAAATGATCTGAGAGGCGAGAAGTATTCTATGAGAGAGGATGTAAAGGAGTTGGAAATAAAACTGAAGAGTGAGAAGTTGAAGATTGTAAGTCTCCAGCCACATGATGATAGAGGCAAACTGAGGAGGAGGGTGCTGGTAGCAAATGAATCAATATGTAAGTTGTGCAGAAGGAATAATGTAGGATTCATGGATCTGTTGCCTGTGTTTGACAGAAAGAAGGATTTGTATAATGCTGATGGACTGCATTTAAATGGTATTGGAGTTAGGTCTCTAGAGAGGGCTTTGTTCACTCATGGTGAAGTACAAATTCAGGAAAACATAAGCAATTAGGGTGGAAGCAGGTCAGTTTGTGTGAAGGCACCCATGAGGGTGACACAGTGTGAGAATGACCAAGTAAGGAATCTAGTCTCCAGCAAAAATATCGAATAGGGTAGTCAAATCAGGAAATAAGGGTGATTAGGGTCCTAAAGGGATGCTTCAGTTTCTATATATAATGCTAAAAGTATCATCAAGAACAAGAAGGAGAAGTTTTTGCATTGCACTCAATGCAACCTTGCATTGAGTGCAATGCAACCTTGCCAAAATTTATATGCATTAGTGAGACTTGGCTAACAGCAAATTATGTAGTTAAAGAGAGAGAGAGAGAGAGAATGTGAATGTGAAGGGTTTAGTATCTTTAGGGAAGATAGAGAAGACAGGATGGGGGGGTGGGGTACTGATGATAATAGTGGATGAACCACAGCTAAAAAGAATAGGAGATATATGGGAGAGAGGATGTTCATTTGAAGCAGTCTGGCATGAGATCAAGGTCAATAACATAAAATATACAGCTGGTTGTTCCCATAGGCCAGGGGATTCTGTGGAGGATCTGGAAGGCATGCGTTGGCAAAACAGTATAATAATTACAGGTCAAGTGATTATTATGGAGGACTTCAACTATGGAGATAGAGCCTGGAAGGAATAAAGATCATGTGACAGGAAGGAAATGGAATTTATACACCTACTGAGAAATAATTACTTAAGGCATGTGATGAAGGGGACTTGAGGTGAAGGGAATGGCAACACAATGATTCTGCTGGATTTTGCAAAGGCATTTAATAGAATCCTACATGGAACTCTGTTACTAATTAGAACAAATGGGGAGAGATATGACACTGGTTATGTGGATAAAAGGACGGCTGCTGGACAGATATCAAAAAAGTGTGCCACAAGGTTCAGTGCCGGGACCACTACTGTTTAGTTTGCACATAAATGATATAGGACATAACCTGAAAGAAAACATTTAGCTGTAAGCTGATGGTGCGAAATTAGAAAGAGAAATAGTTAATCAAGGTTCACGTGGAAAGGCTTAGACGTTGGTTATGCATTTTTACTAAGTAGTTTAAGGAAATTACAACGTATACTAGGATATACATTAAAATAAATTTTAATACACTTCCAATATTTTAGCAACGTCACGTTGCCATTTTCACAGGAACTTAAAAACAAGACACGTGCATGCAAGCACAACAAACAGTAAATGAGGACGAAGCAGGAAGCTATTCTTTCTCCTAAAAGTCCTGATGGTGCCCCCTAGTGGGCAATGTTGGTATTCTTGGGCGACTGGACTGAAGGTCTTCTGATGTAGGTTTCCCAAATTTGGGGCAGTCTCATGCAACCAAATATGTTGAGGTTTGGATTGTTTCTTAGGGTTGAGGCTGATTCCATGAAAAGCCTTTCGTATTTGAATTTACTATGGTGTATTATCGTTGCTTTCTTCCACCGTATTCTATGGCAGGTATCTAGCGCATGGTCTGCAAGACCAGAGTGGCTGTATTGGTGAAACCGGATGCAGTCCTTGTGTTCTGAAATTCTGATATTAGCTGTCCTGCCTGTTTGGCCAAAGTAGGAAAGCTTACAGCTGCAAGGGACTTGGTATACACCGGGTAGGTCTAGGGGGGAGGAGGTTGGTCTTTAGTAGAGCAGATAAGGGATGCCAATTTTTTATATGGTCTGTGACAAGAAGTTAAGTCATGTTTTTTTAGGATTTTTGTAATTTTTTTCGAGGTGCCTCGGATAAAAGGTATGGTGATGGATTTTGAGTAATCCTTGTTGTGAGGGGGGGGGGGGTTATTGGTTTCAATATTTTTTGGATTTTTTTAGTTCTGTGGTTAGGGCATTGTCATTTAAATAATGACAATGCCCTAACCACAGAACTAAACCTAAGTTTAGCCTGTTGTGTAGTGTCTTAATGACTCCATATTGTTGCGGGGGGGGGGGGGGGGGGAGTTGTTGGTGAATGTATCTGCCTGTATGGGTAGGTTTTCTATACACTGAGAAAACCAAGGTTCCATCAGGCTGGCGGGTGACTAGTGTCCCTAAGAAAGGAAGGAAGTTGTTTTTTTCTTCTATCTAGGGTGAATTTGATTCTGGGGGGTGTTTGTTGTTTAAGTGTATTAGGAAGAAGAGGAGTGCATTGGAGCCATGTGGCCAAATAGCGAACACATCATCAACATAGCGAAACCATATGGTTGGTTTTTGTGGGGCAGAGTTTAAGGCTTTCTCTTCAAAAGTCTCCATATAAAAGTTGGCCAAGGGTGGGGAGAGTGGATAACCCATGGATGTCCCCTCTATTTGTTTGTAGAATTTTCCTTGCCAAACAAAATAGCCTGAGTTCATTGTGAACTGAAATAGGGCTGAGATATCGGGAGGAAATTTAGCTTAGATTAGCTCTAAGAATTCTTTGAGTGGGACATTTGTGAATAAGGAGGAGACATCAAAACTGACCATTACGTCAGTGTGTTTGAGTGTAAGGTTTTCTATGCTGACTTGAAGTGGGCGAGTTTTTTATGTGTGAAGATGTGTTGCCAGTATAGTGTGTGAGAGCTTTGGCCAAATGTTTAGCTAGTTTGTATGTGGGGAAATCAATGCCATCCACTATGGGACGTAATGGCACATTTTCCTTATGTATTTTTGGGAGTCCATAAATACGGAGGGGGGGGGGGTATGGAGTTAAATGGTTTTAATTTGTTAGTGACTTCTACAGGCCAAGAAGTGGCCTTCTTAAGGAGCCTGTGGAGTTTTCTAATTTGTGAGTTGGTGGGATTGTACTCGATAGGAAGGTAAGTAGTCTGATCTAACAATAGAGCATTCAGCTTACCTGTGTACACAGGTAAGTTGAATGCTCTGTTGTGTACCCTTGCAGCTGTAAGCTGTCCTACTTTGGCCAAACAGGCAGAATAGTTAATATCAGAATTTCAGACCACAAGGACTACATCCGGTTTCACCAATACAGCCACTCTGGTCTTGCAGACCATGTGCTAGATACCCACCACAGAATATGGTGGAAAAAAGCCACGATGATACGAAAGGCTTTTCATGGAATCAGCCTCAGCCCTAAGAAACAATCCAAACCTCAACAAATTTGGTTGCATGAGACTGCCCAAAATATGGGAAACCTACATCAGAAGACCTTCAGTCCAATCGCCCAAGAATACCAACATTGCCCGCTAGGGGGAACCATCAGGACTTTTAGGAGAAAGAATAGCTCAGGAGACAGCTTGGGATGGAATGAGGAGTTAGGTGGAAAAGAGATCAATGCTGCTTGGGTGCTATTCAAGAACTATCTAGTAAAAGTGATGACTAAATGTATTCCAAAGATCAGAAGGTTAAATACGGTAGATGTGACATGGATGAATGAAGAGATTAAGTATGTAATACAGAGAAAGAAGGCATTACGAAAGCAACATAAGATGAGTGGTAATAATCAATTCACTGAGAAATACAAAGCACTAGCAAGAAGGGCGACTCATTTCGTAAGGATAACAAAAGTGCAATATGAGCATCAGTTAGCTAATGAAACCAAAAAAAAAAAAATCCTAGGGAGTTCTTTTGATATGCAACCTGCAAAAAAAAAAAAAAAAAAAAAAAAAAGATTATGGTAGGATGACAATGGCTGAAGAAAATGGTATAAGGACAATTGCTGCAGAGGATATAGTCGAGATATTTAATAAACATTTCCAAAGGTCTTTCATTCTTCTGAATGTGACATCATTAGGAGTTTAAGAGCAGTGGATAGGGAAGAGAGGCTGACTGTGAGAGAGCAAGAAGTATATGGGAAATTGAGCAAACTTGATATTAATGAGGCTGAGGGACTTGATGATATATCAAGTCCCACACAAAATACCACTTTTTTTTGAAGGAATGTGCCAGCAAGTTGATATCTCCCTTGTCATATTTGTTTAATATCAGTCCTACACTGGGTCAAGTTCCCAAGGAGTGGAAGGAAAGATTGTACTACTTCATAAGGGCAGTGAGAGAACACAAGCATCAAATTATAGGCTGATCTGCATGTCAGGTGTTGTGGTTAAAATGTTGGAGAAACGAGTGAAAACCAGGATCCAGAATTGGGTTGAGAACAGTAGCATCATCTTTGATGAACAGCATAGATTTGCTAAAGGGAGGTCATGTTTTAGTAATCTACTTACTTATCACAATAAATGACATTTGCATCGAACAAGGGAGATAAATATCAGTAGTATACTTAGATTTTGCAAAGGCGTTTGATACACAAGGTAAATTGATAGTCAAACTAGAGCAGTTGGAGTTGGATATTAGACTAGTGCATTGAATTGTTGGATTGGCAATCTGATAGTTGCCTAACTTTATATATATTTATATATCTTTATATAATATAAAAAGATAAGCCGAAATTTGAAACATTTTTATGTCATGTTTTTTGTCTCTTCATTGTTTTGAAATGTCCAACAATGTGTTTGCCTTCATGAGACAACAATTTGTTATTTTGTTTAAAAATATATATGATATATCGTTTCAGGATTACAACAATCAAACTCATTAGAACAGTATGTGTTAGTATTCATTATCAAAATTAACATAACTCGTATGTCATGACTGATTATACAGTAAATATTTTATTTTCATTTCGTGATTTTGAATAATTAAAGTGAGGTTCATAAAGAACCAGCCCGGAACTCGGGGAGTTGGGCACCGTAGGCGCCAGGGGTGGCAGAGTCCCCCTAGTATCTATATATAAATATACATCTATAGATATCTAGATCTATCTATTTATATATATATCTATAGTTATATGAATGAATCTAGAAAAAACAAAATGGATCAAAAACATCTACACAAGTGACAGTCACCTATGTATTGATAACATCCCTATAGAACAAGTTGACTCATACAAGTACTTAGGACAAACAATAAAAATGAATAACGATTTATCTGAAGAACTAGCAAAAAGAAAGAAAGCTGCATGGCTATCATTCAACAGACTAAAAGAAACACTTACTGATCCAAATCTTTACATCTCTCCAAAGGCAAAACTATTTAATAGTGATATTCTATCATCACTCACATATGGATCAGAAACATGGAACACGACAAGAAAAGAAGAGACTCTCAGAATAACTTAACGTGCAATAGAATGCAGGATTTGTAACATCAGCAGAATGGAACATGTTAGAAACACGGAACTAAGAAAGAGATCAGGCATAAAAGATGTGGTAACTGCAGTATATGAAAGCAAGATGAGATGGGCAGGTCACATAACCAGACTAAACGATAACAGATGGACATAGAGAATACTCAACTGGCAACCAAGAATAAAGAGAAAACCAGGAAGACCACCTACAAGATGGGAAGATCCACTAGTGAAATCTATGGTTATAACATGGAAGAGAGAGGCTCAAGATCGAGATTGTTGGAGGCATCTTTGTGACCTGCACTCATGGAGAAATCCTGAGTGAAACACGGGTCCATCAAGGTAATCTATAGTTAGCTATCTGATAGATGTATGGGAGAGCAATATTACCAGTGCTTTTTCTCGAGGAAATTAGATTTTTTTCAACCAGCAAAACAAACAAACTGACCAGAAGACCAAGCACAGTTTAATAACACACTGACATAACACACTGTTCTCATAGCCTTGGATGTAATTCCTAACCATCATCTTATTATCAACAACATTACAAAGTCTAAATACTATGTTTATGTGGAAAGTGAATTTAAGATGATATTTGTCTTAGTTACAGAGGTTGGTGTGTATATGTGAGTGTAGTATCTTCTCATCAATAGTCAAAACAGAAATATAAGGATGTTTATAATTTCTTCTTTAATATTGATTTCAATATTTGTTTAAGTAAAATTTATTTCGATATAGCCTGAAAGAATTTAACAAAATATTTTCTATTACATAAATATAGAACATATGTGATGTTACTTACATCAACATTAGATATTCTTAACCAATCCAATGGTCTGCCTCTTGAACCTAGCACCTCATGTTCAGGCATGTGCCTAAAGAAAACAATAACATTTTTTGACTGGTTATTTAAACAAAATTATTTAAGTGGAAATTAATAATATCCTGATAGATGTAGATAAGAAAAATGAAAAATAGGAATAAATACAACTATTATTTCATTTGTCTGCTTTACAAACTGTGTTAATGTAAGAGATGAATATAAGAAAAAGCTCTTCTTGTTATACTAGAACATAAAAAGAATGGGAGGGAACAATTTAATATTAAAGATTACTTTTTTCCTCTTTTATTATCTAGATTCTACTATATTAACAAAACAGTGGAAGATTACAGAAAGGGAGTACAGTGATATCACATTAATAAAAGGCAATAACAGGAGCATTATTATGATATTATAAAAAGAATTTTTGAAGGACATTGAAGTATCCATTCCATTCTTTTTCAGTGTGTATCATACAGATTCTGTCATTCCTGAAACAATTCCCATCTTATTTTACAGAGTGAAATAATGATTGATAAAAAAACACTTAATAATTTGTACAAAATATGAAATGTAATTTTTAAAAAAATTCATAGAGAATTATGTATTTTGCTATTGAGTTGGAAGTCTGGTACAAACAGTAATATACCCAGAGAAGTAACTGTTTGTGTTTAGTTCCCGCCACAGTGTACTGTTAATGTACGTTGTATTTTGTGTAAAAATCAGTAGACAACAAAAGAAATGCAAAAACTGACTTTTTGGGGATATGCTTGTATGTTATAAATAAGTTGGAGGGAGAATAGTTAATTTTGCCAAAGTTTCTCTGCAGCATCATGAGGATTGATAAACAACAGACAAGTAATAAAGTAAGTTCAAGGAAGATAAAAATTAAAATGCTCACAACTGCACTGTATACTGAGTTGGATATTGTAGCAGGCATGGTTATCTATTGGGATCTGATATTAATCTTTAAAAAGTTTTCCAGATCTTAGAAATACAGTAATTCTTCAATTATCCAACTAAAGTGTGAGGGCAATCAACTGGATAGATAGTTGAAGGATTGGATAAATTAAGGTATGATTACATGGTGATATACTAAAAATCAGCTGACACATTAGAAAAAGTCCCTTCGCTTCAGACTAGAGGAAGTTTTTCTAAGCCTCTGACTGGTTCCCAAGTTAGTTGATCTCTAGCATGGACAAACAGGGTCCCTTTCCCTGAAAACACAGTTTCAACTGCACATCTCAAGGAAATCAAATGCAAAACTCAGACTACTAAAGACAATAATATTAGTGTTATGATTTAGGATCATGAGAAGGCAGTAGTTGTCTGCCATACACTCTTTCTCTCTACTGAAAACCTTTGATTTACTGATAGTTTCAACTCAATATCAGTAAAAATGATTGAAGGGTAGAGACTGACTGCCCACTTTTTAAGACTGTCTTCAAAATGTTATTTGGGGCTAAAGGAGCTTGCCTACTTACTTTGGGGGATGAATATCATTAGAAGATGATTTATTCATTTATTTTTATAAATGAATAAATTCCATTCTTTTCAGCAAAGAAATTTCTTTATAACTAAGGACATTTCTCCATCTCTTGCTCTCTCTCAAAAAAATAAATAAATAAAATAAAAATAAAATAATCCAATTCTATCTATAATTTTATAGCATGGGAGATAGTTAAGGGATATCTAGAAGAAGCAATATTAAATTATATATATATATATATATAAAGGTAAGGAGGGATAATCAGGTAGGAGTTAGATGGATGAGTTATATTATTAAGCATGAGCTGCAGAAAAAAGAAAATGCTGCGGAGGGTATGTTAGGAAAAAGGTGACTAGCAAACTCATGAACAGTACAAGGGTTAGGCAGGAAAGGTGACCAGTACATGGGAGATAGTTAAGGGATATCTAGAAGAAGCAATATTAAATTATATATATATATATATATATATATAAAGGTAAGGAGGGATAATCAGGTAGGAGTTAGATGGATGAGTTATATTATTAAGCATGAGCTGCAGAAAAAAGAAAATGCTGCGGAGGGTATGTTAGGAAAAAGGTGACCAGCAAACTCATGAACAGTACAAGGGTTAGGCAGGAAAGGTGACCAGTACAGTAAGGAAGGCAAAATCAGATTACGAGAAGAAACCAGCTGAGCAGGTTAAATGAAATCTAAAGAGTTCTTTCATTATGTGGTAAGTACAAGGAAGAATAACTATGGAAGATTAATCTTAATGAGTGCTGATGGTCACAGGATGAAAAAAGAGATGAAATAGGTGAGTTACTGAGTGACCACTTTGCAAGAGTATATAATACAAGTGAGGTAAATGCTGGGGCATATGTGACAGACTTATGTTGAAAAGAGGTGTATGAATTGGAGGTTCTTAGGATATTGCAGAATCTCAATATAAATATGGTTGTGGGATTAGATGAGATATTGGCTTGGGCTTGGCAAGAATGTGCAAGGGAACTGGCAATGACTGACTAGGCTCTTTAATTTAAGTCTCAGTTCTGGTAAAGTTCCAAGGGAGTGGAGAGAAGGCAAAATAATTACCTTGCATAAACAGAGGTTCTAAGAATGCAGTAGCAAATTATAGACCAATCAGTATTTTAGGCCTGGTGAAAAAGAGAAATCGAGAATGAGTGGATAAGAATATGATGCTCTATGAGGGGCAACATAGCTTTGTGAAGAATTGTTCATGCCTTAGTAATTTACTAACTTTTTATAATAGAATGAGAGCTGAGTAGGATAAAGGGAATGGCAACACAATGATTCTGCTGGATTTTGCAAAGGCATTTAATAGAATCCCACATGGAACTCTGTTATGCAAATTAGAACAAATGGGGATAGATATGACAATGGTTATGTAGATAAGAGGTGGCTACTGGACATATATCGATATATGCAGGAGCAAAGTCTGGGCAAAAGCAGGTGATTAGTGGTGTGCCTCAAAGTCCAGTGCTAGGATCACTTCTGTTTAATTTGTACATAAATGATATAAGAAACAGATTGAAAGGAAATATTCAGTTACTTGTTGTTGAAGCAAAATTAGGTAGAATAATAGTGAATCAAGGTGAATGTAAAGAGTTTACAGGGTGATTTAAATAGGCTGTCAGTATGGGAAAAAGATAATGGGTTTCATTTTAATGTGGAAAAAATGCGAAATTATACATTTTGGAATAAACTTATTAAAAGCTGTGTGTGATATTGATGGAATTATACTCCAGGAAATAGATGAAGCTAGGGATTTAGTGGCACTGATAGAGAGAGAGAGAGTTGAAGTTTAAAGTACATATTGCTAAAGCAGCTGATGAGATTACCTGGCTATTGAAAACCAAACTAAGAAGTAGAAATAAGGAAGTTATTATTTTTCTTTATAAGGCCACATCCACATTTGGATTACTGTGCTCAGGTTTGGTACTAAGGATGAGGAAGTGGAGGAAAGGATTCAGAGGCAAGCGACCAAGATGGTGAGTGGTCTGTGGAATGTTCCCTATGGGGATATATTCAGGGTGTGTGGATTGCAGAAGTTGGATGACAGAAGAAAAAAAAAGGTGTGTGTATATATATATATATATATATGACAGAAACATTTAAAGGATTTTATAGGATTGATGCAGGGAGAAATGTTTCAGCACTTAGCAGAAGTAAAAAGAACAAGTGCTCATCGTTGGAAGTGGAGTGAAAGTGTTGTTAGCAGGGGTGTGAGGAACTAGAATTTTTGCTTGGAGAGTTGTGAATGAATGGAATGGGTTGCAGAGTCAGTTTTTAGCTCTTTGTCTGTTAATAGATTCAAGAAGAGGTATGATAAATTGTGTGGATAGTTTGAGTCTCCCATGATGAATCTTTAAACTCCATGGGAGTGCCCATACAACAACAACAATAATAATAATAATAATAATAACTTCTTATAACTTCTTCAAAGAAGTCAATTTTCTAGTGACATCATTCAGCGTATGTATGTCACATGGTGCAGCTGACAAATCACACTTGATCTCTAGAAAGTACTGCTTCCTGTATGAATAATGAGATGTCAAAAGGAGCATGTGGGTGAGAGAGAGAGAGGGATTTTGCTGGTTCAAATAACTGCAAATCTTATTTCAAGTGAAGAGTTGCTTAAATTCAATACACAATTTACTCATCTTTATTGTTTTTCTTTCATTGATATTCAAATACATTTACAGCAGGAGTGACTCATGTTCCAAAATCTCAACTATTTACTCCAATATTTTTGAAACAGTGTTCAGTTGTTGTAAAATGGTGGAAGATGGATCATTCATTTGCAGATAACAAGGCAATCACCTCCCAAACCAAAAATGATCTACAAATAATGATAGATAGGTTCAACACAACAGAAAAATATATGAAATTATAATTATAACAAATACCAAAAGATAAAATGTATGACAATGACCAAAATACCACAAACTTTAGACTACAAATGAAACGAGCTATGAAATTCAGATATCTGAGCCTCCTTGCAGAAAATGCCAAGTCTTTGGAAGAAATTAAATCAAGAATAACCACAAGTAAAGCAGCAGTCATATTTATGAAGAGTATACTTACTAAAAATTACAACAACAAATTCTTAATGAAGGGAATCCTAAATTATTATGAGCCAAATATTGCATTCTATATATATATATATCACAAACACAGACGCTGATCAAACCTGATAGAGCAAAATTGGAAGCCTCTCAGATATGATGCTGGAAGAGATTCATAAAAGTAAGCTGAACAGAGAAAATAACAAATACAGAATTGCAGAAAGCACAGAGGAATATTCTTAAGAATATTCATGAGAAGACTGAAATGGATAAGACATAACATTAATGTTCCATCCAAGAGTTAGCAGCCATGTCTCAACATGGCTGATTACTCTTGACAATTATTGTGGATAAGCTAAAGGGAAGAATACCACATGGATGCCTAAGAACTTTTATCCAATAATCAAAAGAATAGGCACTAGAAGGATAAAATACTCAGATCAAGAAGCCAAGAATGTAGCAGGTGACAACTGCTTAGATTGATATGGTTAAAGGTTCTGCCAACACTAGTCCACAGACTATGGACTTCATAGTCATCAATGACACTAAATGCTCTCTTCTGAAGTGAGTCAAAGATTTTCAGAGAAATCTTTAGGGACACCAGCCCAAAGATGAAATAGCATTCAATAGTTGGATTGATTTGTAGTCTGTATATAGTTAGTTGTTCAAAGCACTGTTCAGAAAGTGCTTTGAAAGTTCAGAGAAAACCTGATTTGCTGAATGCTGAAGTGATACATGTAATATGTTTATGCTAATAAAGCTGTGTGGTGGAATTATCCAAAAAAGAAAATATCATCTTGCCAAAATATCTAGATATCATAAAAATAAAAATAGAAAAATTATTTTTTGTGAGAAGTTCTGGTGATTAGTATAGTGGAGGTTTCTTAAATAAAAAAGTGGACTGTTAATGTAATGTAATGTGAAAAACAGTACAACAGATTACCAGTAGTTGTTTGGAAATGCTGCTGAAACAGCTAAGGCAATGAGGTCAGTGGACTATGCCTGTTAATTGTGTGTATGTGCTTGTGTTTCTAGCCAGTCCGCCTTTTACAGGGGAAAAAATCCTCCTTCTATACGTACATGAGGTCAGATAACTCAACTTCAGCTGAAAAAAAAACCATTATAAAGGTTCTCAGCAAACCCATTCAAATCTAAACCTTTCCATCAAAGAGCATCATCATTATTGAACAACTAGGATTAGCAGTCAATTAGAGAAATTAGGCTTTTCCTCCTAGAAACAGGCAAATCAGTCCCATGAACAGACATGAAACAGTTATCGGGCAAGAAAGACAATAAGAAACCATATTGTTCTATAATTATTCCCTATTAAAGTAGCACTGCTGTCTCACTCGGCACGGTTCAGTATTTGTTCTTCTAAGTGGATCACTTTTATCATAACATTTTCGAAAAGTTAAAATTTTCAGTGAATTGCATTTTTGACGAATTGTCATTCGATGAATTGTTCATTTGATTAATTGCCTTTTTGATGAACACTCCAGATACCATGGCCAGCAATAATTACCTTATTTCTAATCCAGTGTTGGAATATGCAGAATTTCACTGTTAATAATGGATATCAAACCTTGGAAAGTGAAGAAAGAAGTATTTATTTTCCCAAAACACAGCTTTATATTGATTCTAACTTAAATGTTTTTTCAATCGTTTTCTGCACTGCTGCCGTATCATATGGCACATCACTGGTCTTGTCCATCTGATAATGTTTCAGAGTCAATCAGAATTCAGAAACACTCTAACGCATCTACTCATATGTGTGTAGACTTAAGGGTTTTATTTTATTGAGAATGTTTATGATACAATGCTTGCATATAATGGCAGAGAAGAAATTGTTTGCTTTTTCAAGACATATATATTATAAGTGTTAGATGTGAAAATGTAGTGAAAAATTTTATTATTAATAAAAATAATCAACAGTCTTGTATATCATAAAATGCATGCATTTTTTCTTCACAGGATAAAAACATTAATACATGAGTAGTTAAACATATATTAGGCTACCGTGGTGGAGTATACACCAACACCCAGGTTAACATTTGATGAATGAGATATATGCCTGGCTGGTGAGCCAGTACAAAATTTTTAAAGCTCTGCCTACCTGCATGGTGTACTATGACTGTCAATTACATATATTCTTTAAACCATTTGAAGAAACTTTACCAGTCTTTCAACTGATGCAACCTAGGCAGAATTAGAACTCAAGTCGCTCCACCCAAGAAGCATTGTCAAAACCGAATGAGCTACTGGAGGTGTATACAAATAGATAAACTTAGTTAAAATAGAAAAAATTCCTTAATTAACTAATGTGTTATAAGTTTATATAAAAATTTTCAGAAATATCAAGAGCAACCAGATGAGTTTCACTAAACTTTTCCATGACATTAATCAAAAAAGTGGGAGATATATGGATTATGGTCTGTTGACTGAAAGGGATATAATCCATAGTAGCAGTAATTTCTTACTTGAGAGGTAGGTTTTCCCTTTGCAATAGAAGATTCCCAATGAAAGATTACTCCAATACCTTAAAAAGAATAGAAATGAGAACTAGACATTAACTGGATGGTAGAATTGTGGCCCTTCTCAAGATCAGGATTCAGTAAAAGGAGGTCTTTTAAACTGTTCTTATACTAAACTAATTGCAGCAGTTCAGTAGTCACAAATGTTAATCAAAACTAAGAAGTAAGGATAAAAAGGAGACTGATAACAAGACATGACAGGCTTTAACATTAAATCAACATTTTATGTCACAAGAATTTGATAAATAAGATAAGATTAATAATTAATAAATTAATGTTACATGTTCTGATTGATGACATTCATTTAAGTTTTGTGAATTCATGCAGTACTGCAACATACAAGTACCAATACGTCCAGAGAATATTTGCAGAGAACGTTGGGCTTCTTTCTTTAATTTTTTTTTCTTCTTTCTTTCTCTCCCTCTCCCAGGTACCTTTTATGTAAGGAGTTTTTGAGCATTTCTGTACATAGACAAAGTTAGCTTTGTGGAAGAAATGGCTCTTGCTCTGATGAGGTTTCATAATGCTGCTTTTGTGCTGGATAATGGTATAAGCTGGCCTGTGCGGGTTAGTTTACAATATATTTTAAAGGATAGGAAACAGAATAGCCATATTTGGGAGCACTATGAAGTAACTGTTTAGTAGGAATGGAGGAAGAATATACTGAAATGCTTTGTAAAAAATTGTTCTACCAAGGTAAAATAACCAAAGTGGATTATACTGCTTTTTTTTTATTTGAAACATCTTGTGAAACAATGTCCCATATGCAACATATGCAGAGTTTCTTACATGAAGTAGTTTGCCTATAACTTCAGAATCTGTTATACAGTGAAACCTGTGGGGTATTCATAACTAAAAATTCACACGTATATATACCGCAATAATTAAATTTTAATAATATGTGGATATTTCATCTTAAGTATCTTAAAGCATCATCAGTACAGTTATTACAAACAATACTAGGAATTACATTCAAAGGAACAGTTAGTGCGCATGCTTACATTAGAATCCCTCTGTGTATATAATATCATGTTTGAGAAATTTAAAAAAAAAAAAAAAATCAGCTGTAATTTAAAATTAAATTAAAATATATCTGATAAGAGAGGAAGTGCTATAGAAAGATCTTCAGAATAAGCTGGATACAGAAAGTGAGCAATGAAGAAATCTACAGACGAATACAACCAAAAGAAAACCTGATCCAGAAAATAATCAAAAGGAAGCTACGTCTATTTGGCCATATGTAGAATGAATGATGAGAGAAAATTAAAAATGTTGTTGTTTGGAATGATTGAAGGAAAGAACAAAAGAGGAGGACCAAACAGAGAATGTGGCGATGACATCGTCAAATGGGGAAACTCTATACACAAACTGAGTCATCTTGCACAAAATAGAATTCAATGGAAGAATCATATCAAGATGGCAGCAGACACCTATGGGCACTGGACCCATGGTTGTTGATGATGATGACGACATCTGATAAATTTATTTTATGCAGTTGAGGATAATAATTTCCCTTATAGATCTTCCTGTTTGTCTGTAGTAAGACTTCTTACAAGAACATGGGACTTCGTATATGCCAGATAGCATCATAGGTGAGAGTTTGTCTTTTGGAGAAGATAGCAAATTGTGGATCTAGTTGATTGGTTTATATGGTATAGGAGTCGTACGGGCTTCTTCTGGTCTGGGTTGATGTGTAGGGAAGTGCCTGTTGATTTTTTGAGCTGTTTTTGGATTGAATCCATTTAATAAGGCTGTATCTTTAATAATTTCCAATTTTTGCTTTAAAGATTCTTCAGAGGAACAAAATTTGTGTGCTCTGGATACCAAAGATTTTATGATGCCATATTTTTGAGATGGATGGCAAGCCGATGAATTGTGGATGTCATGACCTGAAAAAGTTGATTTACGATAGACAGAAGTGGAAATGGAACCATCTTGTTTTTGTTGGATGTGTGTGTATATATCAAGAAAGGAGATACCTTGTGATGATTCTTTTTCTAGTGTGAATTTGATGCGAGGATGAAGGTTGTTGATCTTATCTAGAAATGGGTATAGTTCTTGTTCAGAGTGACTCCAGACTGCAAAGACATCATCAACATATTGTAGCCATATTTTTAGTTTTGGTTCAAGAGCGAAAATTCTATCCTCTAGGTGTTCCAGAAAAAGGTTGGCTAAGTTTGGAGATAAGGGAGAGCCCATTGCTGTTCCTTCCTCTTGTTTATAAATTTTATCTTTCCATGTGAAGTATCTGGATGTGATAGCAAATTTTAATAATTCCACATTATCAGATGGAAATATATATATTTTTTTTGAGTTAACAATTCTATTGTCTCTTTGTGAGGAATATTAGTGAAGAGAGAGACAATGTCAAAGCTTATTAGCATGTCTGTCTCTGACAGTTGAATGTCTTTATTTTTGTGTGAAATTCTGTGGAATTTTTAATCGATGAAGCTGAGTTTTTAATCGATGAGGCCAATGAGAGGATGGAAAAGGTTAGATAAAAATCTTGATATTTTGTAAGTGGGGCTGCTTATAAAATCCGCAATAGGTCTATCTAAGTGGACAGTTGTTTTTGTGTAATTTAGGTGAACTGTATATTCTAGGAATGGAATGTTCTGAGTCCTTTGATGGTTTCCCTGATCTATGGATGTTGTTAGGTTACTTTGAGGGGTGTGAATCTTGCAGATTCACACCCCTCATATAGAACTTTTTGCTATCTGTTAGTCATCCATGTAAAGAGTCTTCCATGCTGTATTTTGTCAAAAGCCTTAGCAAAATCCAAAAGTATCATGGTGAATCCCCTTGTCTAAACTTGTTGGTAACATCATTATAGAATGTGATCAAGTTGCTAAACATATGACCTTCCCTTAGTGAACTAATGCTGTTTGCTGCAAAGTAGAGATTCACTGTCAACCCATTTCTGAATGTGAGTCCTAACTAACTTTTTCGAAATCTTCATCCCCACTCCAGAGATACTGATGGGCTGATAGTTGGATACATCAGCTTTGCACCATCCTTGTGTAATTGTATTACCATATATTCTTTCCACTCCTGTGGAATCTTTCCTATTCTGAGACTCAAATTATAAAGCCTGGTCAAAGGAATAGCCAGTTCAGCTGAACATTCTTTTAGCATCCGTGCTGATATCCATTCAGTTCCTAGTGCAGAATTCTCATTCAGTTTGTGCAACAGCTCTAGTACTTCCTCCTCATACATCTGAGTTTCTTCATCCAGTAAAGAGATAACAGTGAGCTCAATGTTGAATACACCAAGTTGATAGCTTTTAGCAAAATGGCTACTCATTAGTTGAACAATTACTTCTGCATCAGTCACCCACTAATGCTGTTTGTTTCAAAGTAGAGATCAACCCCTTTCTGAATGCGAGTCCAGACTAACTTTTTCAGAATCTTCATCACCACTTCGAAGATACTGATTGGCTGATAGTTGGATACATCAGTCTTTGCACCATCCTTGTGTAATTGTATTACCATATATTCTTTCCACTCCTGTGGAATCTTTCCTATTCTGAGACTCAGTCTTTGCACTATCAATTTGCAATAACTCTACTAAACTATCTGTTCAGTAGAGTTATTCTTTTAAATTCATTCTTGCTTTTACTTGCAGCATAACAATAGAATACTTTGGGTTCCTTAACTTGCAGAGCCAATTTCTTTTCATACTCAGGAAGCAAATTTCTTCTAAAAATAAAATAAAAGTCTTCCAGCAAACACCAAGCTATTGACCCATTGTCCTCACTTCAATCCTCTCAAAAATAATGAAGATGGCCATTAATGGTCAATTTCTTCACCACCTAGAGTCCCACCAATTAATCAGTGAAGACCAGTATGGATCTTGACTCAATTCAGAACATGTGCCAAAGAGAAGATTTGGCAAACTTTTACAGTTGTGTTTGAGATTTCCAAGGAATGTGTCTAGCACAGAGAAAGTCTCAAAATGCTGCTATCTTCCTGCATCTGATTTCCACCCTACGTAACTAACAGAGCAATTTCCTCTCTGGCTGACAATTATATGTTGTGATCAAGATTTCTCTACCACTGAGAATGTGAGCATAAATATGATTTTCTCATTTGTATAAAGATTTTTTCTCACCAAAATCAACCGGGCAGAGGATTCACATTTGTCAAATGTCAAAACTTTGAACAGGAAGGTGCATGGAAAGTAAGCCTTGACCTGAAAGCTGACTAGAGGAGTGTACCTTAAGGGGGTCTCCTTTTGTACCCCCAGCAACCTGCCACATATACTTATGTTGCAAATATTATTGGGTACTTTCATTTTTCTCAAATACTGAGTACCATACCTAACAAATCACAGGCAGCAAGGTATAAACACAAAGAAATGAACACTAAATGATTGTAGTTGCAAACAATACTAGAAATAAGGTTTAAAATTATCTGAATTCTCAAAGTGATTTTAATAAATGCCACATTAGCATTAACCAGTTCAGGTAACTGCATCATGAGCTAAATAATAACCTGGAAACAGTCAGAAAGACCACATAAACTGACAGAGAGAGATGGTGAGGAGAGTATGCTGATAAAGGATTTAGTATTGTTTCCATTATGAATAGTAAATCTTTCAATCATAAGTTCAGGTTGCCCACTACAAGAAGAGAATGGCAGAACATTACACACTAAAGGAATGGCTGCTGAACACAAATCAAACAATATATTCACTATGAAAAGGTTTCAGCATAAATATGAAGATGCTATAACATTGCTTAAAGGTCAAAGTGAAATAACTGGGAGGAGACCTCCACATCACCTTTCAGGAATCTAGAGAACCAAATGGGGCTTCTGAACTAATCTCCAATCCTCACCTTCATGTGGTG
Organism: Typopeltis vanoorti; assembly: GCF_054136105.1. Taxonomy (NCBI): domain Eukaryota; kingdom Metazoa; phylum Arthropoda; class Arachnida; order Uropygi; family Thelyphonidae; genus Typopeltis; species Typopeltis vanoorti. The sequence goes on along the minus strand of NC_143574.1, from coordinate 24,574,655 downwards.
CAACCCGTTTGTAGTTATCTACTAGGTACTGAACAAACAAGGACAGATTGGCAAGGACAGGTTGGCAGGACTTACCTGACTCTCTGTTGGCTTAAACCACAAATGCATTATGAGATTTCATACCAACTGGGGCATTGCCTGGTTAAACAAAGCAGCCGCTATTTTCGTCAGGGAACCAGGACAAACAGTGAAAAGTCAGCTAGTGGAACAAGCTCCAACTTGATATCTAGAAGAAATGAAGATAGGAACCATCAATATAAGGAGTATTAATAGAAAGGAAATCAAATTTGCAAAGAATTGAAAAAGTACCATGTGGACATAATTGGCATTACTGAGACAAAGAAGACAAAAAACAGGCAAGACCTTATTAAATAATATGTATAGGATGTTTTTTTAGGCAATAATGATCAAGGAAAGGAAGGAGTATTGATAGCAGTCAACACTAAACATGAAGAAAACCTTCTTGATTGGAAGGCAGTTTCAAGTGGAGTTATGTAGACAAACTTCAAAAATTGCAAAATGGACAACAAAACTTATTTAAGCTTATGGTCCCAAAGAAGGTTCTTCTAAGGAAGAAATGGAAGAATTTTTTGAGTCATTAGAATAGGCAGCTGATATAAAGAAAAATGGAAAAAGTGGTCCTTGTTGGAGACGAACAGCAGAGTAGAAAATTAATTCCACCAAGCATATAGGAAACTTTTGGGAAAATTTAGAGAAAAGGGCAAAGCTAATAATAATGGTAAATATTTACTGGACTTCTGCTCAGGACATGGACTAGTCATTACTAGCACCATTTTGAACATAAAGATGTGCATAAGTTCACATGGGGAGAAGACACAAGAAATAGGAAAAAGCTTCATTGTTGACAGTGATATCACCATGCTGGTCCAGGATACAAGAGTGCATAAAGGATTTGACACTGGAAGTGACCATTACTTAGTACTAAGCAGGATAAAAATGTGTATCACACTGAAAAAAACAATACGTAAGAAAGTTTTAAAAAGAATTAAAATTCAGTAGCTTTTACAGGTAAATTGTAGACTTGACTATACAAACATTATTGAAGGAAAAATGAAACAAATTGAAAACAAGAACCAAACCTTGGAGTCTCAGTTGCAAACTCTGAAAAAGACATTGACTGATTCAGCTAGGGAGGTATGTGGATCTGCAAGAATAGAAAAATAAGAACACCATGATGGACACAAGAAGTTAAAGAAGCAATCCTGGAAAAGAAGAAAGCATATCAAAAGCTCCTAGCAAATAAGTCAGCAGACACCAAAAACAAATACAGAGAAAAATGTAAGAGAGCTAAGGTATGTGTGAACGTCACTAAAGAAAAGTCAAGGGAAGACTTCGATAAGAACATAGAATGTAAATATCAGGAAGGTGACAAAACATTTTCGAGACTATTGAAAAAGCTAAGAAATGGAGGAAAGAGTACCGTAAAAGGATATTCCTTTTACGGTATTCTTAAAGGATATCAACTGATGAAATTATTATATGGAAGGTGGAGAGCGAACACGGGGCATCCATGGAAGATAAGTTTGTTCAGAGTCAAGAAAGGGATAAAAGCTAAATTTCTGTCCCAGAGAGTGAGTGGAAAAATTTGCCCTTAGTGGTATTGAGTGCATCTAGTGTGAATGAGTTTAAGGGAAGGTATGATTGCTGGTTTGGGTGATTTATAGCCTCCCTCGACGAGTCCTTGACTCCATGGACATCTCAAATAATAATAATAATAATAAAACAAGCAGTGACAGAACCATAACAAAAATTTTCAAGAAGACTGCAAAGAGGATTCCATATCAATACTTGAGGTAGAAAAAGCCATCAAAAACTTGTAATGTGAAAAGGCAGTTGGAGATGATATTCAATCAGAAATGCTTAAGGAGGTATAAAATTTTCGTAGTGGTGGCACTGCATAATTCATAGAGTTTGGCCAGAAAGTTGAATTCCTGATGATTAGAGTAGAGCTCTTATGGTACTCATCTATAAGAAAGGAAATAAAACCGAATGTGAGAATTATAGAGGAATTTCTCTACTAAATGTTCATAGTAAGATTTATACAAGCATACTTGAAAAGAGGCTGAAAAAGATTGCAAAAGGGAAACTTGGAGAAGAACCCAGCATAGAAAAGAACAAGCTGGTTCAGGCTAAATGGAGGTTGTCAAGATCAGATTTTCACTTTAAGACAAATAGGTCAGAAATCGTGGGAATGTGACAAGGATCTGTATTTAAGTTTTGTAGATCTGGAAAAGGCATACAACAAAGTGCATAGAGAAAAGCTTTTCAAAACATTGCAGTTATATGGAGTGAATGGAACATCTACAGAGCAATATATAGTCTAAATTTAAGTTGTCAGTCAGCAGTTAGAATTGAAGGAAATATACAAAAGATGGTTTGATGTAAAATCAGATGTAAGACAAGGATGCACATTATCTCCACTCTTATTCATCAACTATATGGATCACATTATGAAAGAAAGTGGCATTAGGCCTGATATTAGAATTGGATATATCAAACATAGCTCTTTTCTTTATGCAGATGATGTTGTACTCCTAAACACATCTAGCGCAATTCTCCAGGATTCGCTAACTAAATTAAATAACAGCTGTAACAAATTTGGGATGAAAATCAGCAATAAAAAGACCCAAATAGACAAAAGAGTAAGCAAAGTTGGTATTGTGGAAAGCCAGCTGAATAAATTTATGTACAATAAGAGAGAAATTAGTCAAAACAAACTAGCAGTACACAAGAAGTGTTCAAACAAGTTTTAAGTTATGGATCTGAAAATTGGGTCAGAAATAAAGCACTTGATCGAAGACTAGAGACCACAGATATGAGGGTTCTGAGAAAAATTAGGTGAGCGAACCGATGGCATCAATGGCAGAATCATGTTAAATATGAAGATATTATGTTCATGATGATGATGTACCATTCTGTCATAGTAACCTGAAAGGAACTTGACATTATTAGCATTCAAGAATGTGTCAGCAGAGCTAACCTAAGGTGGTATGGAAACATAAATAGAATGGGTGAGGAAAGTTTAGGAAAACAGGTTTAATGTCAAGGTGGCAGGAAAAAAATCCACAGGATCAAGGTCCAGGTGGATTGATTCAGTCAGAAGTGCCTTAGAAGCACAGAATGTTAGATATGACAATAGGGGAGTGCCTCACAAGTAACAGATTGACTTGGAGGAAAATTGTTGATAGGAGATTAATAATATTGTAAACTTCATATCATAGTTCTGTCATAGTAACCTGAACACCCCTTGGAGGTACATGTCAGGAAATTGATGATGATAAGGTTATTATACATGATTGTAGCAACCATTGGACAGCTGTTACATGGATGATGAATTATGATACTCTTCCTATCATATGAATATGCTTGGTTAGGACTGCTGACAGGAATAAGAAACATTAACCACGCTACTGGTCAAGACGTCAAGGTTATCATGGACGTGAAGTGCATATTAAAATTGTAATACTATTGATATTACATTGAAATATATGATGGATACGAAGCATATGAGGATGCGTATTTGATCCATAATGGCCGGTAAGATTAATGCTAAATGTTATAGTGACACTCTAGTTAATTCTAGGTTTCCTGGAAGATGATGGTTCCAAGCAGTACCGTTGCCAGATTAGATCGTGCCCTGAGGCAAACAATTAAATATTGCCCCCTAATGAATTATAAGACAAAAATATAAGAAAATTTCGAATTGCTATTTTGTTTTTATTACAAGACAAGCATTAAAGCAAAACGATTACATAATAATATTAATTAAATGTTTGCTCTATGGGGATATCGCACAATAAAACTGTTTATAAGCTCTTCTAAATTTAAATTATAAGCTATGTCTGCCTCTATCGATATAGTTGCTAGACCAGCCAATCTTTCTGGTCATTGCTGTTTGCAAATCATTTTTAATCAGTTTAAGCTTGGAAAAACTTCTTTCCACACTTGCTACTAGCGACGGTGACTACTGCAGTATGGCTGACTGAATACCCTTATTAAACCACTTCGTGAGGCAGGTTGCCTCTATGTTACACCCTGTCGACGGTACTGGTTCTGAGTATAACTAATAAGTATGACACTATTAGAATGAGAATAAGAAGTAAAAAGGTTAGAATGGCCAGCACAGCAGAGATTACCGAGCAGAAGCCAACAGAGCCTTTGGAGAGAGTTAGAATGCTGTCTGAAGATGTCACTACAGGAAATGAATGTTAAAGATACCAAGCTATTTTAAACCTGGTTTTACTCCATTTCCCAAGTAAGCAAACAGACAAACAAGTCAAGTTTGTGCCTGCAAGTGTTGCAAGTCTAGCTGACCCTGCACATAGTGCAAGACCAAGGCAACTCATGGTAAAAGTAGAATAAGCTCTGATCACTAATCTTAATATTTACCATTAATGCAAAGCACGTCTCCTGGAGGAGATGTATGATGCTTTGTATTAAAGGCAAGGGGCCACTACCCAGACCGGTTTCGACCTTTATTGAGGTCTCATCAGTGGGAGACAGGCTAGAAATACCAAGATTTTAGTAATACAGGGCTTATAAGTATTTTACCAGAACAAGTTACCATAAGGTGTTTTAATCTTATGAAATAAAAATCTCAGGAGGAGATATAAATGTAGAAAGTATTTTACCTTGGGTGTAATAAATGTTAATGATACCAAGCTATTTTAAACCTGGTTTTACTCCTTTTTCCAAGTAAGCAAACAGACAAAACAAGTCAAGATTGCGCCTGCAAGTGTTGCAAGTCTAGCTGACCCTGCACGTAGTGCAAGACCAAGGCAACTCATGGTAAAAGTAGAATAAGCTCTGATCACTAATCTTAATATTTACCCTTAATGCAAAGCACATCTTCTGGAGGAGATGTATGATGCTTTGTATTAAAGGCAAGGGGCCACTACCCTGAGTTGCCATGGTAGTTGACCATGAGTTGCCTTGGTCTTACACTATGTGCAGGGTCAGCTAGACTTGCAACACTTGCAGAAGCAAACTTGACTTGTCTGTCTGTTTGCTTACTTGGGAAATGGAGTAAAACCAGGTTTAAAATAGCTTGGTATCTTTAACATTTATCATACCCAAGGTAAAATACTTTCTACATTTATATCTCCTCCTGAGATTTTTATTTCATAAGGTTAAAACACCTTATGGTAACTTGTTCTGGTAAAATACTTATAAGCCCTGTATTACTAAAATCTTGGTATTTCTAGCCTGGCTCCCACTGATGAGACCTCAATAAAGGTCGAAACCGGTCTGGGTAGTGGCCCCTTGCCTTTAATACAAAGCATCATACATCTCCTCCAGGAGATGTGCTTTGCATTAATGGTAAATATTAAGATTAGTGATCAGAGCTTATTCTACTTTTACCATGAGTTGCCTTGGTCTTACACTATGTGCAGGGTCAGCTAGACTTGCAACACTTGCAGAAGCAAACTTGACTTGTCTGTCTGTTTGCTTACTTGGGAAATGGAGTAAAACCAGGTTTAAAATAGCTTGGTATCTTTGAACATTTATTATACCCAAGGTAAAATACTTTCAACTACAGGAAATGATCTGTGGTTCTGATAGGGGACCAAGTTAAAATATCAAGATAGTGGCATCTGGTCAAAGTTACTGAAGTTTGTGAAAATAAAGGATTTGTAAAATATTCAAGTGTCTATATAATTTTTGTCAGACTGAATATTTAATATGAAATGCATTCTTTTTTCTATGAGCCATATTTTTCTACAAGTGCACGCAAGCATGCATGCATGTACACTTACTTGATTTCTTCTATTCTTTTATCAGTTTCTTCTAATTTGTGTTTTATGTCTTCAGCCTCTTCAGGAGTAATAATATTTTTTGCCAACTTTTCACAAAGTAGTTCCTTCCTATAATTTAATATAAATTATAATTATTCACATTGCAATCATAACAAGATTTTTAAAAAATGGTATTACTCTAAATTTTAAAATAACATACTACTGATATAAAAGAATAAAAACAACAAACATGTAACTTAGGAACCCAACCTCAATAGAAACTTCAGATACTAGTAAAGGATATTAAAAGCAATTTTATAAATCAAAAAAAAAAAAAAAAAAAAGAGAGAGAGAGAGAATAAGTAAGTTTTTATTTATAACTTGCTTTCACTTTTCACCTTTACTTCCTGGAATACATCATAAAGTAGTAACACTAAGGATATCAAAGTTTAATTATTAGTTTCCTATCGATAACTGACTTCTGAGCTAGTGTATAATATTGAATGTTCTATTTATAATAAACTACTATATTACTTTTAACAAAGAGTTAATCATATGGATCTGATAACAACAAATACAGTAGACCCTCCAACTTTTACGTCCTAATTTTAATTTTCCTAGTGAGGCAATTGGGATATGTATCCTTCAAGAGGTTTTGAATCTTCTTTCAAAAATGAAAAAACTCTAGTTGAGATAACAAATTCATTGACCAAGTCTCTACTGAAGATGTAAATGAATTATTATAACTAGTATGAAAGAGCATGCTTTTGAGGAATTTATTGAAATTGCAGGACATTCATATCAGATACGGATTCAGACACCACTTTCCAGTAGTTTTAATATTAAAAGACTAAAAAACACTAAGAGCAGAAATAAATACCTCTACTGGATGCCAATTACATAAAGAATGAATCAACTAAAAATAGGTACACATGAAGAATATGAAAATTGGAAAAATCTAACTTTACCTTTAGGTTACAAAGACATTTACAGAAGCTTTTGAAAACAATGATTCCAGTCTAAAAATTTTGGCTGATTATTCCAAATTTTGAATGGCACTTGAAGATCTCAGTCATTGCCAGAAATGACTTGTCATGTTGCAGAAAAATTTATCAAGAAAAGAAAAATGGATCCTTAGTTCAGAAAAAACTACAGGTAGAATTTTATTTTTAGAAGCTGTAAACAGTTAATCTTAGAACACTTGCACTTTTTCATAATTAAATTACTGTGCTTCTTTATATATTGTCATTACTTAGGTATTGTTTTATTTTGGCATTGTAATATCTATATGTCACAATATATTATATTGTCAGGAATATAATCTCAATTCCTAAAGTATGTGAAATTTTTATTTGATTTATGACAGCTTTCCAGAAACCTATTTGGTTATAAAAGTTGGGGGGGGGGGTTGTTCTACAATTTCAGCAATCAAAAAGATTACTATGTCTGGAAAGACCCAGATAGCATAATCAAAACCAGATTGACTATATAACAAATAGAAAAAGATTTCAAATTAGTACATGTGAACAAAAATATATCCAGGATTGGATAAAAACTCAGACCACATTTCCAGCTGTTTTCTTATTAAAAGACCAAAAAACACTAAGAGTAGAAATAAAGAACCTCTATCAGATATCAATTATCTAAACAATGAATCAACTAAAAAGAAGTATGCAACATAAAGTGAAAGTTGTTTTGAACATTTCTGAAAGTTTCATTCAGAGCATAAATGAAAAAATGACACAAACTGATAAACTGAAGATAGAAAATAATGGAAAAATTTCAAAGGAGAATATTAAAAATACTGCCTATGACTATATCTCCAAAAAGATTCAAAATAGTTCAAAATAGAAGGAAACCATGGATGCATGAGAGTACAGACCATAGCGTTTAATATTTCATACACATAAACAAATACTGTACATGTGTTCTTGTTTTGTAAAAGCAGTTGCATGTAGTTAGGTTATTCAGTTAGCTGCACTATTTTGAATCAAAAACACTGAATGCATAAGTTAAAACATATTTTAAAATTTTATTTTTACTCAGTGATGTCACAAAAATGAAATGACTTAACATGAGCTGTTCCAAATCTTGACAAGAACTATATACTGCTATAGTTCTTGTCAAGTATGTACATTCTCCCCTGCCCCTTTCAAGGAATGAAAAGATCTAAATAAACATGCATTTTTGAAAATTATGGAGACAACTACCATGTTTGAATAAAAACTTTAGTTTAATATAACTAAAATCTACATTGACATTTCGACCTTTATGTCAAGGTCATCTTCTGGAGCATACAACTACACACACAGGAAACAAGCTATACTACAATCAAACTGGTTTGTTAACGACACTGACCAACCACTACAACAATTGTTGGCCTGACCTCTGGTGAAAAAAAAAAAAAAAAATATATATATATATATATATATATATATATATATATATATATATAAAATAAAAAATAATAAAAAAATAAATAAATAAAATAAAAATAAAAAATTATACATCGACACTAGAGTCCTATTATTAGTGTTGTCTACTATATACATATATTAACATCATTCCAGCCAGTTGGTATGGAATGGTTTCTAATACTAGCTAAGGATTGGCTAGAGTCCTGACTTATGCTGAATTTTTCATATTAGGTAGGCTGAATGTGTGCCATCCAGATCCTTGGAATTTTCATGCAATCTTTGTTGTTGATATTTGGGTGGTTTATCAGGATTTCGCAGGCTTCCTTAAATTTCCTTTCATACTAGGTTTTTGTGCGGTGTAAGGAGCAGGTGCTTTTCCAGTTGATTTGGTGTAAGGTGTTGAGTGCGTGGTCTGAGAGGCCTGCTTCGCCATAATGGTTATATTTAATGTATCTAATGTGTTCTTTCTTGCGTATAGGGATTGTCCATCCTGTTTCACCAATGTACGGTAAGTTATAGGTGCAGCGGATGCAATAGACTCCAGGATGTGCTAATGGGAGGAGGGGATCCTTAGAGGAGTGGAATATGGTTTTAAGCTTAGTGGGTGGTTTAAAGGTGGCATTGAGGTCATAATGTTGTAGGATTCTGTTGATTTTTTCCGATAACCCTTTAATGTATGGGATGGCTATGGTTTTACTGTAATCTAGATTCGTTTTTGTTGTAGTTTTATGGAGTATTTTATTAACAGTATTTTTGTTATAGCCATTATTTATGAATGTGTCACTAATAATTTTTAGTTCTTGTTTCAGGGCTTGCTGGTTAGAGCAAATAGTTGTGGCTCTGTTTTTAAGGGTGTTAATGACTCCATATTTTTGTGATGGGTGGTGGTAAGAATTAGCATGTATGTATTGGCCAGTGTGTGTCGGTTTTCAGTAGACCGTGAAGGATAGACTGCCTGAAGGAAGACGTGTGACTAATGTGTCTAGAAACGGGAGCAAATTTTGGTTTTCAATTTCGATGGTAAATTGTATGCGTTCGCGTTGTTTGTTCAGGTGGCTGAGCAATGTGTTTAGCGTTTGTCGCCCGTGCGGCCAGATCGCGAACACGTCGTCAACATATCTAAGCCAGACTGTCGGTCTTAGAGTGGCGGAATCAAGAGCCCTTTGCTCAAAGGTTTACATGTAGAAGTTAGTGATTGGGGGGGGGGGGGGGGGGGGATAGTGATGAGCCCATGGCTGTACCGTCTTTTTGTAGGTAGAATTTGTTTTGCCACACGAAGTAACCGGACTGTAGTATGTGGGCAAAGAGGGCCGTAATGTCGGACGGAAATTTGTTCTGTAGTAGGAGAATTGTGTCATTGATGGGGACATTAGTGAAAAGGGCAGAAACGTCGAAACTGACTAATAAGTCGTCTTTGTCGAGTGTTATGTTTTTAATTTTATTTATAAAGTGTTGTGTGTTTTTTATGTAGGAGGGGGAATGACCCTCCTACATAATCCTACATAAAAATCCTCGTACATAAAAATTTTTTTATGTAGGAGGGGAAAAAGAAAGGATCTAAATAAACAAATCACTACATGATTGCATATTGAAGATATTCATACTGCTAACATAACACACACACACACCTGCATCCTTGTTGCTATGGCAATTCTTGGCGCATGATCCTGTAAGGTCTATCCTAATATGCAGATATAATGGGTAATCATATAGTTTACTTTGAATAAATTAGAGTGCAATTAACTCAATATATTAAATTTGTTCACCTAAAGAAACAAACAAAAAATAAATCAAAATATAGATCTTTAATCAAAATAATTAAGAAAGCAGGCAGTGAGACCAAAGAAACTTGGCTTAATAGTAAGTACAAAGCAAGAGAAGACCTACAAATAAAACTCGAGAGGTATGCCAAAAATAATAATAATAATAATAATAAATAAACAAAAATATGATGAACAAGGAAATGAATAATTCACAAAACTTTTCAATCAAGAATAATTATCATAAAATATTACATGGAATTAAAATTTTCTGTACATTACCACCATCTTGAGAGGTCATCATGCTCCTTTCGTCCATCCTTTGTGGTCAGCTTTATCTTTTGTTTTCTGCTTTATCTAGTCGTGTCCACATGAAGCATGCTCTGATCGACACAAATGGCCATTCCTTGCTTTTGCTGTACTAACGCTCGTCTAGAGGGTCATCATCGTTAGCTCTGCCGTCCTTCAGGGGGGGAAACTTTCCGCTGTCTTGCATTGGCAAACCTTACCGATGATGGCCCGAGTTGGTAAATGCCGTCATCTCACGTATAGCATGCCTGACTCCTTCAGTTAGCAACTGGGAAGGAGATTGCCATCCAGCGGCGGCGATCAGTCAGCACTGATGGTCCACACGAGAAAAACCAGAACAGGGAAAAATCGGGGTGTTCAAACCCAAGTGAACTCCTTTTATTGCCCTTCATAGCACCCTCTTGTCGTATCGGAGGAGCTCTCATTGCGCTCTCCTATTCATCCCATATGTTGTTGTGTCACACTCCTGCTCTTTGAAGAGCGCTCTTTTTGCAGAACACGAGTTCAGCTCGCCTTCCACGAACACTTTCACTATGGACGTTACGTCATCGTAGGAAGCTAGCTAGCAGTTTTGCACTTTTGTTTGCACTTAGACATATATTCTTACACAGAGCATAATTAAAATACCAACATTTTCTTAACAATACAATTTTACTCAAACATATAAATTTCAATTCTACTTTACTTCTTTCTAGGGTAATTTTAACATGTTTTTCTTCTTTTTGATTAAAAGTACAAGTATTTCTAGTTCAGAATTTTGTTTCTTGTTAAATCCTGACTGAATGACCCTTTTGATAAAAAGATCCTCATTCAGAATCTAACATACTGGTATAATACTATCTATACCAACCTAAATATCATTAATATACAAGATAAACAACAATATTCCAAGTACAGAAACCATGAGCCCCAATGATCCCTTCTTTGAGACCGAACACCCTCGTACATCATTTTCTGATCAGCTATTCTCCTATACATGTCATCATTTTATTCTGCATACTCATCCCTATAAATGCCAAGGCAAAATCCAAAACTATGGTGGTATTTCCATTCCCCTTATCCAACTCTGCAGTTACACTATTAAAAAATATGAACAACTGCTTGACAGTTGCACTGTCCTCTATAAAGGTTCAAGGTACTATCTAACTACCGGTGGATGCAAATAGTCTCTCCAATACCTTAGTCCAGAGAAACAGACTGGACTATAGTGTTGCTTGTGTCCTAGCTCTTCCTTCATATAATGGAATTATCATGTCTTTGGAGTTGCTAAAGGTCAAAATTAGATAACTGAGAAAATACCTCTACATAGGTTTTTAAAAAATGCAGAAAGCCAACTGGGGCTTCTGTACTAATGACTAATCCTCACCCTCTCGCAGTGCACCCTGTTAATATCTACCTGGATATTGAATGAACATAGATGGGCTACAATTTCAGACTTAGTTTAGGTCCACTTGACTTAAACCTAAAGACAATGATGGTACAACAAGATGAAATGCTTGGGTGCCAGCTGGGGTGCTGCCCAGTTAACCAAGGCCAACACTGTTTTGTTCAATTAACCTGGCCAAACAATGAAAAGTCAACTACTGGAACAAACTCCAACATAACATTAGCAAAATTCAAAATGCATCAATGGAAAAGAAGTGGAACTGGCAGAAGAACTGTCATACTGAGATAACTGGTATTACCAAAACAAAAACAAGTGAGATTCTTCTAAATAGCAAATAAAAGACATCATATTTAGGAAATAATGATTAAGGAAAGGAAGGAGTAACTATATTATTCAATACTAAACATAAAGATAATCTTGAATAATCAAGTAGAATGACATGGACAAATATCAAAAGGAGAGAATTGAACAATGAAACATTTTTGCTTATGCATGCCCCCCCCCTCCCCTAAAAAAAAAATATTCTACTAAGGAAGACGTCAAGGAATTTTTTTTAATCATCATGAAAAAGCAGCTGATATTTTAAAAAAATGAAAAAAAAAATGAAAAGATGGCTTTTGTTGGAGATCTAAACAGTCAAATATGAATATCAGCTATGTATGGAAAAATTTTGGAAAAAAGAGCAAAGATAATAATAATGGTAAGTACTTGGTGGATTTCTTTTCAGAACATGGACTAGTCATTACTAATAAAGATAAACATAAAGAGAATACAAAAGAAATAAAAAGAGTTTGATGAAATGGTATTGTTGAAAGTGATATCTTCATGCTGTTTCAGGAAACAAGAATGCATAAAATACAGTAGTATCTCGCTAATCCGATCCTCTTTAGTCCAAATCCTAAAGTAATCCAAACTGCGGTTTGAAAGAAAAAAAAAGTTTTATTTATTACATATTATTATTTTGTGTGCTATTATTTTTATTTAATAATTATTATTTTAACTATTATTATTTATTTTATTATTATTACAGTACAGTATTTTATTTCATACTGTCGATTGTATGGGTACACTGTAGGCCTATTTTGATTTATTGTGTGTTCACGTTTGCTTTTTTATACTGTACAGTACGTACTGTATTGTCGGCATGAATCACCGCTGTCGAGCATCATGGAAAAAACTGTGGCCTTCTAGAATTTACGAAGATAACTATGGTGATTCACAAAAAGCGGAAATTCAAAATGGCATAATTTGGTTAAAAATATAAATCCAAATGTTGAAATTTCACGAACAGATGTTATGGAATGGATTACAGGTAGAACCGAAAGTGAATTTGAAATCAAATCAGATGCTTAAATTATAAATATGACGCTACAGAATGAATTAGCAGACGATGATGACGATAAAGAATTGGAAGAAAAAAAACGTAAAACATGAAGAAGCAGTTGATAGTTTTAATATGTGTACAGAATGGGCTAAGCAGAATGATATGCCATTCCATAAAATTTTATTGCTAATACAGCTCCGAGAAGAAGCATTCGAAAAAAGTTTAGCTTCCAAGAAGCAAAAGAAAATCAGTGGCTTTTTTACAAAGAAATAAAAAAAAACTTTTTTGTGTTATTTTGTGAAACTTTTTTTGTGTGTTGTGTACAAGAAAGTGATATTTTTTAGTCAAATTAAGTTATGTACTGAACTATGCAATTTTATTAAATCAGAATCCTCAACAATACAGGTACATACAAACTAAATTTTTTATTAAAATAAACGTGTATACTGTATTATTTTTTAAGTTTTATATTACAGTACAGTAGCATTTTTTCTATCAGTTAATTCATTTATTTACAGAATTAAATTGATGTAACATTAGAATCTGATTATTTTTGTCTTAAACACTAGTTACTGTTGCCTCTTGGGGGAAATTCGCTAATCTGAACGAGCTCGGTTTTTATTAGTTCAATTAGCAAGATACCACTGTATGTGAAATATAGGAAGTGATCACCATTTCCTTTTGTAGCAGAATACATATTTCACAATGAAGAGAAAAACATGTACAAAAGTTTTTAAATCAATTTACACAAAAAGAGAAAGTAAGAAGGACTGGATCACAAATGAAGTAAAACGGTTAAGCAATCAAAGGAAAAGCATGAAATATTAATAATTTTATGCAAAAATAGTTGAGAAGAGGTTAAAAAAACCTGTCAAAAGAAACCTGGGGAAAAAGATAGATTAGGCCAATCAGAATCAGATTTTCAGTTTAAAACAAACACTTGAGAATTCTGGAAAATGCATATGACAAAGTACCAAGAGAAAAGCTGTTCAAAATGCTACACTTATATGGTATTAACAGGACATTACATTGAGAAATACATATTCTATATTTCAGTTGCAAGTCAGCAGTTAGAACTGGAATACAGGAATATGAGTTAATGTAAATTCAGGTTTAAGACAAGGGTGCACACTATTCCTACTATTATTCATAATCTATATGGATCATATTATGAAGGACAGATGCATTAGGCCTGATATTAAAACTGGAGATGATAATATCAGCTCTTTACTTTATGCAGATGATGTTATACTTTTAAATATGTCCAGTACAAGTCTGCAGGATTAATTAAATAAACTGAATAACTACTATAACAATTTTCAATTTGGTATGAAAATTTCAAAGTTCAATATGACAGACATGTTGATGTTGGGTGGGGAGGCCCACTCAATCAGAAACATGAGTCTACTGACTCCATGGAGATTACTGTAATAATAATAATAATGTGAGCAATAAAAAGATAAATACTGTGAAAATAGGCAGAACAGTGAAAACAATAGCTGCATCCTGAATGTGGAAACTATAGAACAGAGGATTCCAAAGTGGGTGGTACTCCCCCCCCCCCCAGGGGCACTAGAATGATCCAGGGGGATGATAATGGCCTCGTGAGCAAAAGAGGAGGTTGAAAGTAAGGGGCGTGAAAGCATCAAGGGCAAAAATTAGGTACTGAAAAAAAAATTTATCATCAAAAATTTTGATGATATAATTGTTATATGTCATATAAGTAAATGTCGATGGTTGCTTTATCTTCCAAAGAAACATACAAAATGCAAGTTACAGTCAATCAGCATTGAAGTCTGATGACAGATCTTAATAAGCAAAGTGCTGGCAGGCGCATACTTTCAAGTGATCTGGAATTTACAAGTCCAATACACATCAGCAGGAACATGTGCATGTTATGACTTGTTCACTGCATAATACTATAAATACGTGAGACATATGAAATCAGTTTTAGATTGTTTCTGAATTGTGACAAGCAGTTAGCAATTTGATGTAGTGCATAAAAATGTTTAGTGCGTATTTGATACCTAGTCGGTGACTTACTTACGTGGATTACAAAGCAAATTACTGTTGTTCCAATAAAACAGCAGGTTTCGTGTAAGTGTTTTTATACTTTTTCTTGTAAAAATAATTTGGTTTAGGTCTCATATGGAGCAGGTCTCATACGGAGACAGGGGGATTTTTTCACCTGGTTTCTTGTTCCCCAGAACAGGCAAACCAGCCCTGTGAACACATGCATCTACAGACATAGGACACACCGGGAAGCATAGGGCTAACCACCTTATCCTAGGGAAGGGTATGGTTTGGAAGGGACAGCTCTGTAACAGGCCACTAGGCCTAATATGTAAAAAGGAAGAAAAATAACTTATTTTTTACAGATAATATCATAGCTGAACCCAAGAAGAAACATAGACAATATAATATTGAATATTTGAAATACGGTTTTATTCAGTTGCCTACAAACAAAACATTACCAATGTGCCTGATTTGCCAAAAAGTTTTTTCAAATGAATCTATGAAGCCTTTAAGACTAGAAGAACATCTGACAAACGTTCATGCTGATAAAAAAAAAAGGATTTATCATATTTTCAAGCACTTAAAGAAAAATTTTTGAAACAACCAACAGTGGCAGGTATGTTTTCAGTAGCATTCAAACTAGATGATGATGGGTTGTGTGCCTCTTACAACATTTCCTTACTGATGGCTAAATTGGGAAAACCGCATAATGTTGGTGAAGAACTAATCCTACGTAAGTAGGATTAGGTAGAACTAATCAGTGAGATCAAACACACTGTACTGCACAAGCCAACTTCTGATATTATCAAGGAAATTCCTTTGAGCAATAATATAGTGCAACAAAGAATTGATGAAATGGCCCTGGATGCTGAAGACTCATTATGTATTTAAATACAACCCAGCTCTCGATACAACTTGATGAGTCTACTTTACCAGGAAATGAAGCCTTGCTTTTAGCATATGTACGATACATAAAATAAGAAAAAATTTAGCAAGAATTATTACTGCTAAAAATTTGCTAGGGGTGCTTAAGGGTCAAAGCTGTATAACTGAGAGGAGACCTCCACATAGCCTTTAAAGGAATGCGGAGAACCGACCAGGGCTTCTGACCTAATGTCCAATCCTCACCTTCTCGTGGTGCACCCTGTTGGGTATCTACTTTGATACTGAACGAACGAGGATGGGCTGGCAATTTGGGATTTAGCCGACCAAATTGTATTCTTATTGGTTAAACCAAAATAAAAAATGATGGTACAACATGACAAAATTTCATGCCGGCTGGGGCGTCGCCCGGTTAAACAAGGCCCCCGTTGTTTTCGCCAGGGAACCAGGGCGAACAGCGAAAAGTCAGCTACTGGAACAAATCTGAAAACAAACCCCAACTCAACATCACCAGAGTTAAAGATTGGTACTATCAATGTAAGAAGCCTGAATGGCAAAGAAATGGAGCTAGCTGAGGAATTAGATAAGTACCAGATCGACATAATAGGGGTGACTGAAACAAAAAAGACCAAAACTGGTGAGATCTTTCTGAGCAATAAATACAAAATGTTATATTCAGGCAATAACAATCAAGGAAAAGAAGGAGTAGCCATAGTATTCAACACAAAATACGAGGCTAATCTTCTTGAATGGCAGTCAGTCTCAAGTAGAGTAATGTGGGCAAATATGAGAATGGGGAACTGGACAATGAGACTTATTTGTGCCTATGGTCCCACAGAAGGTTCTACTAAGGTAGAAGTGGAGGAATTTTTTGAGGCTTTAGAAAAAGCAACTGACACAATGAAAAAGGAAAAGTTGGTCCTTGTTGGGGATCTAAATAGTAGAGTAGGAAATGATTGTGAGACATACAAAAATATTTTGGGAAAATTTGGAGAAAAGAGCAAAGCTAATAATAATGGCAAATATCTGTTGGATTTCTGCTCAGGACATGGACTGGTTATTACTAACACCATGTTCCAACATAAAAATGTGCACAAATTCACATGGAGAGAAGAGGCTAGGAATAAGAAAAGTCTCATTGACTATGTTATTGTTGATAGTGATGTTTTCTCCCTGGTGCAGGACACCAGAGTGTACAGAGGATTTGAAATTGGAAGTGATCACTATTTAGTCTTGAGCAGGATAAAATTGAATTTCATATTGAAAAGAATAACATGTAAGAAAGTTTTAAAGCGAATAAAAGTTGAGCAGCTCTCAGATGTAAACTGTAGACTAAAATACAGAAATATTATTGAAAAGAAAATGAAAGAGTTTGAGAACAGGAATCAAACCTTGGAGATTCAGTGGCAAACTCTGAAGGAAACATTGATTGATTCTGCCAGAGAGGCATGTGGTGAGGTTGTGTGCAAAGATAAAAAAATCAGAACTCCCTGGTGGACACAGGAAGTTAAAGAGGCAGTGAAGGAAAAGAAGAAAGCATATCAAAAGTTCCTGGCAAATAAGTCAGCTTTTACTCTTACAGAATACAGAGACAAATGTAAGAAAGCTAAACAGTGTGTAAAACTAGCTAAACAAAAGTCATGGGAGGACTTTGGCAAGAATATAGAAAATAAATATCAAGAAGGTGGCAAAATATTCTGGAGGTTGTTGAAGAAGCTTAAGAATGGAGGAAAGAGTGCTGTAAAAGGAATTAGAGATGATAAAGGTGAAATGAAAACAGGAGAAAAAGATATCCTTGAAGTATGGAGTAATTACTTTGAAAAACTGCTAAATGAAACAAGCAGTGATGACAGCACAGTGATAAAAAACACTGACCAGGCATGCAGTCAGGAATACATATCCATACTTGAAGTAGAAAAAGCCATCAAAGGCTTGAAATGTGGAAAAGCAGCAGGAGTAGATGATATTCGACCAGAAATGCTGAAGTATGGTGGTATAAGAGTCTTACAGTGGCTGCACTGCATAGTTCAGAAAGCCTGGACAGAGGGACGAATTCCCGATGATTGGAGTAGAGCTCTCATAGTACCCATATATAAAAAGGGAAATAAAACTGAATGTGAGAATTACAGAGGTATTTCCCTACTGAGTGTTCCTGGCAAGATCTATGCAAGTATACTTGAGAAACGGTTGAGAAGAATTGTGGAAGAAAAGCTTGGTGAAGAACAAGCTGGATTCAGGCCAAATAGAGGCTGTCAGGATCAGATCTTCACTTTACGACAAATAGTCGAGAAAGCATGGGAATATAACAAAGATCTGTATTTAAGTTTTGTCGATTTGGAAAAGGCATATGACAAGGTGCCAAGAGAGAAGCTATTCAATACGCTGCAGTTATATGGTGTCAATGGGGCATTATATCAAGCAATACTTAGTCTTTATTTGAGTTGTGAGTCAGCAGTTAGAATTGAAGGAAGTACAGGAAGATGGTTTAATGTTAAATCTGGTGTGAGACAAGGATGTACATTATCCCCTCTGTTATTCATTATCTATATGGATCACATTATGAAGGAATGTGGTATTAAACCTGATATCAAAATTGGAGATGTTAATGTCAGCTCTTTGCTTTATGCAGATGATGTTATACTTCTAAATAAATCCGCTACAAGTCTGCAAGATTCTCTGACTAAATTGAATAGCTGTTGTAATAGATATGGTATGAAGGTCAGCAATAAAAAGACAAAGACAATGAAAATAGGCAGAATCATTGAAAATGTCAACTGTGTTGTGAATGAAGAACCTGTGGAACAAGTAAAACATTTCAGCTACTTAGGCACAATTTTTACTGAAAATGGTAAACTAAATATAGAAATAGACAACAGAATCAGCAAAGCTGGTATCGTGGGAAGTCAATTAAATAAATTCATATGGAATAAGAAAGAAATTAGTCGGAACACTAAATTAGCTGTATACAAGGCTGTGTTCAAACCAATTTTAACTTATGGATCTGAGAGCTGGGTCAGAAGTAAAACACTTGACCAAAGACTAGAGACCGCAGATATGAGAGTCCTGAGAAAGATTAGAGGCGTGAACAGATGGCATCAATGGCAATATCATATTAAAAATGAGGATATTAGGAAAGAACTTGACATTGTCAGCATCCAGGAATGCGTTAGCAGAGCTAATCTCAGATGGTATGGTCACTTAAATAGAATGGGAGATGAAAGATTAGCAAAACAAGTGTTCTCTGCCAGGTTGGCAGGAAAACGACCCAGAGGAAGACCAAGATATAGGTGGATTGATACGGTACAAAGTGCCTTAGAAGATAGAAATATAAGATCTGATAAAGTTGGAGTCTTGACAAGTAACAGACTGATTTGGAGGAAAATTGTAGATGGGAAGTTAGTAATGATGTAATTTTTTCATGTAGTACTGTCATATCCTGTACACCCCTTGAGGGTACATGGCAGGAATTTGATGATGATGATGATGATGAAAAATTTGCTAACTGACACTAAAGGAGAATCGATATTTCATGCATTGGAAGTTTTTTTTAAAGAAAAAGCAATCCCTCTGAATAATATCTTGTCAGTTGCTACTGATGGTGCTCCAGCGATGGTAGAGTGCTATCGCGGTTTTATTGCATATTTCAAAAGGTAGTGCCAAATATATTCACTGTACACTGTGTGATTCATTGTCAACATTTAGTTGCCAAATACCTGAATGATTGCCTACACAGGTCATTACATTATGTAATTACAGCAGTCAACAAAATCAAAAGTCATTCACTGAATGACAGGTTGTTTGGGCAACTTTGTATTCAATCATTTGCAGCTCCATACAGAAGTTTGTTGGCTATCAAAGGGTGTTTGTTTGAATCGATTTTATAAACTCTTTGACTCAGTGCTACAGTTTTTAGAAAATAGAAATGATTCTTTACAAGCCTACTTGATTAATTTCAAGTGACATACCTTATTTGACTGACCTGTTTAACAAATTTAATGAAACAAATCTACAGCTCCAAGGAAATGAGCTGAAATTTAATAAAAACAAAAGCTGTTATTTCTGCATTTGTGTCAAAACTAGTCCTGTACAAATGAAACTTAGGACGAGGAAAATTTAGCCAGTTTCCAAACCTATCAACAGTGGAAAAAATATGATGAAGACGTGCTCAGCTATTATCAATACTTGGATGCTCTCCATTGTGATTTCAACCAATGATTTAAAGATATTCTTGAAATAAAAATACCTGATTGGATTTTGGACCCATTTTCAAGTATAGACACTGTAAGTACAGTGTATACATGTTTGGATAAAATATCAAATTTTTTGGTAAAAATTTTAAAAAAAATTAAACATGAAAAAATATTGTTTATTATCGATAAAATTATACAGTTTGGTATAATTCAAAATTACTTAAAAATAAAATATATTCTTCTTGTTTTGTTTCATGAAAAAATATGGCTTATTATCAATAAAATTATACAGTTTAGTATAATTCAAAATTACTTAAAAATAAAATCCATTCGTCTTGTTTTCTTTCGAGCAAAAAAGTCAATAACTTTTTCCTTGATGTTTGTGTGACTGGACTGCTGAAGAATTTTTTCTCTGTTGAAATCATCACAAGTGCATTTAACCTATCCTGATTCATAGTGCTCCTCGGAAATGTTTTTATTCTCTTTAATGTTGAAAACAGCGTTCAGGCTCATTATTGTCAATAACTCCAATAATGTTCTAAAATAAAAACTATAACAAATGTTATGTGTTTAACTGTAATGTCCAAATACTTAAAGAGAAGGAGGAAACACGATAAGCACCACGAATACTCTCTACTACTGGTGCAAACTGTATATAAACAGTGGAACTGCACGACGGTGTTATATATCGTCTGCGCCATTGTTATATATTTATTTATGGTCGTTTATTTAATTTATACTTACTTTATTATTTGTTCACTCAATCCTTTCTTATTTTAACCTTACTCAATTTTAGTCCTAGGAGCTGCTCTATTGTTATGTTGCTGCTTACCCTTGATTATATCTTGTTCTATCACTAAATAGCCCTCCTTCTAATCTACTGTCATGCCCTTAAAATAATAATTCAGATTTATCTCCTCTTCGGATATTGGCAAAATTTATATTATGCTGCGCCAGCCAACATCCTATAACAGAGGAAACTCTTGTTCAGTGGAAACAATTCTAAATTCAAAAGGGATACACTCAATAATTAATCTTATGCTAGCACTGTGCAGATTCAGTTAGCAGTCGTGACTCGAATCTCACTTAAGCAATCATATCTAAATTCCTTCCTGCCAAAAGGTTCTATTTCATAAGTGGTGGTTTGAATTCGTAATCAGGCATAAACTCAGGTATAAGGTACAAATCATGTTTATTGGAAAAACATAAAACATTTACAGTTAAGAAAATTCAAATACTCAATGGATCAAAATTCACTCTAAGTTAAGGTTCATACTAAATCACAATGAATCTGAGCATGCTAAATCCTTCTATTACGAAAGGATAAGATTAAGTGTAAGCATAATACTAATAGGATATAAATCCTTTCACAAGTTATTCACAGAATACGCATTGAACACTTTCTTTAATACTATCAATAACTATAATAATCCTAAATTTCATTGAGCAAGCCTAGCCATTCTCAATCAAAATACTGCCTATCAACAATTCTTGTTGGTTCCACAGGGTCTTAATTAATTCAATCAAATTCTCACTTAAAAGTTCTCTACTAGTGTCCTTTAGTTTACAGTATACACAAACTTCTTATTCTTCTAAGCGATTTTTAACATAGAATGAAAATCCTTACATTACCGGATCCTTTCAGATTTCATGCCCCCATCTCATGTAGATCTGGATTACCTTACTATATATTCTTTGGCCTTCTTTATGCCTGGCGATGCACTACGCTTTTCTTTTAATCGTTTCCAACTGTGGCGTGCTGTCTATCGCTCTGCAGGAAACTTTATTTCAATTACTGCATCACAGAAGTGAAGCCTTTTGGCTCTCTTTTTCAGTAATTCTTGGTGCTTTTGTGATGTGACACCTTTTTTTAGCAACTCGTATGGTAAAGTATAAGTTCTGCATCACTTCGACCTGAGTATTTACATTTACATCTGAGTCTGGCTCCCACTGACGAGACCTCAACAAATGTCGAAACTGGTCTGGGTAGTGACCCTCCCCCCCCATAATGTATAACATCATACATGTCCGCTAGGAGATGTGTTTTACATTATGGGAAATACTAAGGATGGTGATCAGACCTTACTCCACCTTTACTATGAGTTGCCTTTCCTTCTCAAGTTATCTGACTATTTATCATCTATTGAAAAATTTCTTTCAATTTCTGATGTACTAAAATTAATGAACTCATGTAGTACATCAATTTTACAAAACCCCATTATCTTATAAGTTTCTATCATGTCCCATCTTTTTGGCACATTAACTAAACTTTGTAACCAACATACCTTCATCCTAACCTCATAGGGAGTATTCTTGCAGATCTATCACCAGTTTGGTCACTTGTCTCTGAATCCTCTCTAGCACCTCCTGATCCCGATGAAATCCAGGTGATCAAATCTGTGTACAGTATATTTCATACAATATCTCCAGCACACAAGAAATATGTAATGAACTAAAATACTTAACACAAATCCTCCAACAGAATGGGTATGAAACAAAAACAACCATCAAGAGAATCCTTAAAACAACACAATAAAACAGGATTACAAAAACGCAATCTTGCTTTCTTATATCAAAAATGTTACAGATAAGCTAGCCAAATTAATGAACAAACACAACATAAAATTAGCCTTCCTTCCTATGGAAAAAATCTCAAGATTCCTACATCCACCAAAACCACCACATCATCCTCTTAAAAAACCAGGAGTCTACAAAATCCATTGCTCTTGCGGGATTTGCTACATAGGACAGACAGGAAGATCTGGAGAAATATGCATGGCTGAACACCAAAAAGATGTACAATACAAAAGAGAACAAAAAACAGGTCTTGCTTTCCATACCACTTCCACTGGACACGATGTACTCTGGCAAAAAACGACGATGTCATACATAGAAAACAACAGTTATATAAGAAAATTTAAAGAAGCTGCTAATATGCTGAAAGACCCAACCCAATGCAATAAAAATCAAGGTTTAATTCTCCATCAAGCGTGGTCAGCTCTAATAAAAAATCTACCTCAATCTGAGCTCGGACTGTATGAACGAGAACAAGAACACGTGACATCGTCCAGTATTGTTCAACGTCAATAACGTTTTATATCTGCATTCTGTTATTTGAGTTTATGAATAGTCAGACAGTTATGATTTGTATTTATTAATTCTCTTGTTTAAACTTATACTATTTACCCCCTGAAGATGTAAATCCTACGATTTACGAAACTTGGTAATAAATTGTCAGGAACTATTATTTCAGTATTTTGTATAACTGAATAATAAAAAATGTGGTGTAATCACCGAAATATATCTTTTGAACCAATTAGCCACAGAAGTCTACACCTGCAAGTCCATTTACTTGTTTAGATGTTTTTTTTTTCAATTTCCAAATAATCCTTTGAGCTATCTATTCTACCAACTTTTGCAATATGCGATCTGAACTTTAACTCTCTGTGTGCCATTATCCCCAAGTCCCTAGCCTTCTCAGTTACCTGCAATTCAGTACCATCAGCATAATACACAAAATGTAACCTTTTCAACCAAAAGTGCATAACCTTACATTTTCCATCATTAAATTGACAATCATTATCCATTGCTCACAATGATAATTTATTTAAATCATCCTTCAGGATATCTACATCACCTACATCAATAATTATCCTTCCCAGTTTTGCATCATCAGCAAACAACTGAACATCCCTCTCTTAAATCTTTCCCTAGTACAGAACCTTGAGGTACTCCAATAGTCACCTTCATTCTCCTAGATTCCACCATATACTATTCTCTGGTGTCTCTCTTTCAGCCACCCTGTATCCATGCTACTAGATTCATATCCATTCCCATTTGCTCCAACTTTTGTAACAGTTAATCATGTGGTATTTTGTCAAATGCCTTTGCAAAGTCTAGCAATATTATCGTATAGCAATTCGCTTTACCCAATTCCACTGTCACTTTATTATAAAATGTGAATAAATTCCTAAGACAAAATCTACCCTTTACAAAGCCGTGCTGCCCACTATACAGTGTCACATCCCTATTCACCCACTGTTGGACTGTACCTCTAACAAACTTTTCCAATACTTTAACAACCACCCCTGATATATCAACTGGTCTGTAGTTTGCTGTCACTGTCTTGTAGCCACCTTTATGCAAAGAAACTACCCTCTCCTCTTTCCAATGCCTTGGAACCTTGCCAGAACTGAGACTTAGAATGAACAACTTCAACAGAGGCAATACCAATTCTCTTGCACATTCATGTAGTAATGAGCTGAACATAATATCCAGTCCTACTGTTGTATTCACACTGATATTTTTCAATATGCTGAACACCTCCTGTTAATCCATCTCAATTCGGATATGCATCTCTGTCAAATTGGCAACTGCAAAATCCCAATCTGCATAATACATCTTTGCAAAATCAAATCTCAATCTGGATAATACAATCTGAGCAACTCGTATATAGAAGCTAATGACTTCAAATCACTTGCCTAAGTATTCCAAAATGCAAAGCACATATTCTTGCAGGCATGTATACTGCTATGCATTCTGGGATGGGTCAGTTAGTATCACCTCTGGGTCTGGCTACCACTGATGAGACCCCAATAATGGTCAAAACCAATCTGGTTAGTGACCCATCCCATAATGCATAGCATTATACATATCTGCAAGGATATGTGCATTGCATTATGGGATACTAAGGCAAGTGATTTGAAGTCATTAGCTTCTATATATGAGTTGCCTCAGTACTGAAAATGCTTCAGGCACAAACTTTGTTTGCTTACACTTGAATAAAGGATTAAACCAAGTATATATATAGTTTCTTGGTATCTTTAATTTATAGTATAACCAAGTGGAAAAAATTCCAACAAGATCTGATAATGTTGAAGTCTTGACAGGTAACAGATTGATTTGGAAGAAAATTGTAGATAGGAAGTTAATAATGATGTAAATTTTTCATATAGCAATATCATAATTATCCTGTACACCCCCAAGGGTTCATATCAGGAATTTGATAATGATAATTATATCACCATGATTAAAACAGTTCCACTATCTTGAAATAATAAAATATTTTATTCCTGCAGAGCCACATGCATTACCTCTGAAATCCAGAAGGGCAATCATATCAAACAACTTATTTGAAGGAAGAAAGCCAGATCCTCCTTTCTCACTTTTTTTTCCCTGCAAACTACTACTGACTAACACAATGTGATCTGGCAAGTGTGGAATGCCTTCTTTGTCGTCTAAAAGAAATAGCAAAGTCACTAAACTTCTAGTAAAATACTGAATAAATATAATTAAATTCTACTTCTACCACTCATACTTTACCTTATCATACAGATCCCTTGATAAAGGAAAAATATCTGTTGAAAATCTGGTTTATTATAACTAAGTATCATTAAGACACACACATGTACTAAATGACTTAATACCTTGTCATAAGAGGTTCCATAGCCAACTTCTTTGCATTTGCTTTCACAGCCTTATTAAGTTGAGCCAATTCATACGTTGCCCCTAAAATAATAAAAATACACATATTTTCAGCTGATTCTGCTTATAAGGTACTACAAACATTAAGTTTTTTAAAAAAATAACAAAAAAAAACTAGAAATATGTATTTCTCTGTAAGGATGAAATTTTTCATATCAGCACGAATGTCTTCGTTTTTTTTTCCTAAATGTTGGGCCCATATACAAGAGGTTGGCTGGTCAACATATAGTACTTTAGTACCATATATGGGTAGATGGTTGGGAAAGGAGAAACTTGTTGACATTTGATTTAAAAGCCTGTGTATTGTGTTCCTTGAGAAATACATCAGGGGGAAAGCTGTTCCACAGTACAGCAGTAGCAGGGATGAAGGAGGAGGAAAAGAAACTTGTTCTGTGGGTTTCAAGGTGTACTGTGAAAGGATGTTGGGCAGCAGCTGTATGTATTCCAATGGGCTTAGTACAGAATGGGGGAATTATTGATGCTGTTTCAGATGAACATTTTCCAATGAAATATTTATAGAATATACAAATTGCAGAGACTAAACGTCTATGTGAAAGTGAGGGGAGTGAGTTAGTAAGAGATGGATCATTTATCAGTCTAATTGCTCTATTCTGTATTGAGTCAAGCATTTTGAGGAAGCTTTTAGGAGCCCACTCCAAATGTGAGAACAGTATTCGATAGATGGGCAGATTTGTGATTTGTATAAGGTTCACAGCTGTTTAGAAGTGAAGTAGAAAGTTTATTTTTCACTTGGTTAGACTATAATAAATTTAGTTTAATCCTTTATCCAAGTCTGAGCAAACAAAGTTTGCGCCTGAAAGTATCTTCAGGATACAACACTGGGCAACTCGTTGGGTTGCCCGGTGTTGTACCACCTTACCCCAGTCCTGAAGATACTTTCAGGTGCAAACTTTGTTTGCTCACACTTGGATAAATGATTAAACTAAATATATTATAGTCTAACCAAGTGCAAAATAAACTTCCAACATCTTTCTCTAAATCTAGAGTAATTTAGTAAAAAGGTGGCACACCGTTTGGCAACTCCTATAAGTAGAGATGACCTTGCTAATGCTTCTGCCTGGTATCTCCACTTGGGCCTGGCTCCCACTGAAGAGACCTCAATAAACGTCAAAACTAGTCTGGGTAGTGGCCCTTCCCTTAATGCATAACATTAGACATATCCGCAAGGAGATGTGTTTTGTATTATGGGAGATACTGAGAGAGGAGTGATGTTAGCTTGCTCCACCTTTGCAACGAGTTGCCTGGTGTTGTACCACCTTACCCCTGTCCTGAAGATACTTTCAGGCGCAAACTTTGTTTGCTCACACTTGGATAAAGGATTAAACTAAATTTATTATAGAGGTGAAGTAGCATCTTGAGCAAAAGAGAAATCCTAGTTTTCTGGAAGCTGAGGATGCAATGGTTGTGATGTGTAATGTGTTTATGCCAGGAGAGGCCTGATGTCAAAGTAATTCAGAGAACAGAAATCTCATCTCATCTGGGAATTTGAGTGTTATCAAAAATATTACTGGGGGAAAATGGTTCTTTTTTTGTAGGAAATAAGACAGAACTGGGTTTTACTGGTATTGAAGTTGACGAGGTTATCTGAGCCCCCACTGGAGGATGGCTTGCAATTAAGAGAAGTTGTGGTTGATGTTCTGTGTGTTGAAGTGAGTCATGTGGGGTAAGGTTTATCAGAAAGGGATGAGTACAATGTGCTGTCACCTGCAAAACTGTGTATTGGGATGAAGGTCAACTGAAGTAGGTCATTGATATACAGAAGGAAGAGGGTTGGTGAGAGAACTGAACCTTGTAGGACCCCAGCATTAGTTGTAATGATGAGAGGATAGGAAGCATTTTGGAGTGAAAAGATTAGCAGCAGTATATCACATTGGTGGAACTGTACTCCAGGAGATTGACGAGGCCAGGGATTTGGGAGTATTGGTGGATAGGGAGTTGAAGTTTAGGGGACACATCACAAAAGTGGCAAAATCAGCTCATCAAATCACTTGGTTGTTGAAAAACACTTTAATGAGCAGAGACAAACAGGTTATTGTTCCTCTGTATCGAGCCTTGATAAGACCATATCTAGACTACTGTACCCAGATATGGGCACAAGGGGTTTCTTCTTGATGGAGAGGAAGTGGAGAGGATCCAGAGACGAGTGACCAAGATAACAGCAGGACTATGGAAAGAACCTTATGAGAACAGGTTGAAGATTTGTGGGCTGCAGAAATTGGTTGATAGGCGAAAAAGGGGTGATATGATTGAGACATTCAAATAACTGAAGGGTTTCTATAAGATTAATTCAGAAGATATTTTTGAGAATAGGAATGGTAGTGGGAGGACTAGGGGCCATCCATGGCAGCTTGGTAAGAGTGTGGTTAGCAAGGGTGTTAGAGCTAGGTTTTATACTTGGAGAGTGGTAAATGAGTGGAATAAGCTGCCAGAGTCTGTTGTGGGTGCCATGACTGTAAATGAGTTCAAGGTGAAGTATGATAGATACTGTGTGAATGTTGAATAGTTGTTCTTGACATGATGTTGGGCCTCCCTCGATGAGTCTAAGGACTCCTTGGAGCTGCCCGTAATAATAATAATAATAATAATTATTATTATTATGTGCATTATAGGGGTGCTTAAGGGTCAAAGCTGTATAACTGAGAGGAGACCTCCACATAGCCTTTAAAGGAATGCGGAGAACCGACCAGGGCTTCTGACCTAATGTCCAATCCTCACCTTCTCGTGGTGCACCCTGTTGGGTATCTACTTTGATACTGAACGAACGAGGATGGGCTGGCAATTTGGGATTTAGCCGACCAAATTGTATTCTTATTGGTTAAACCAAAATAAAAAATGATGGTACAACATGACAAAATTTCATGCCGGCTGGGGCGTCGCCCGGTTAAACAAGGCCCCCGTTGTTTTTGCCAGGGAACCAGGGCGAACAGCGAAAAGTCAGCTACTGGAACAAATCTGAAAACAAACCCCAACTCAACATCACCAGAGTTAAAGATCGGTACTATCAACGTAAGAAGCCTGAATGGCAAAGAAATGGAACTAGCTGAGGAATTAGATAAGTACCAGATCGACATAACAGGGGTGACTGAAACAAAAAAGACCAAAACTGGTGAGATCTTTCTGAGCAATAAATACAAAATGTTATATTCAGGCAATAACAATCAAGGAAAAGAAGGAGTAGCCATAGTATTCAACACAAAATACGAGGCTAATCTTCTTGAATGGCAGTCAGTCTCAAGTAGAGTAATGTGGGCAAATATGAGAATGGGGAACTGGACAATGAGACTTATTTGTGTCTATGGTCCCACAGAAGGTTCTACTAAGGTAGAAGTGGAGGAATTTTTTGAGGCTTTAGAAAAAGCAACTGACACAATGAAAAAGGAAAAGTTGGTCCTTGTTGGGGATCTAAATAGTAGAGTAGGAAATGATTGTGAGACATACAAAAATATTTTGGGAAAATTTGGAGAAAAGAGCAAAGCTAATAATAATGGCAAATATCTGTTGGATTTCTGCTCAGGACATGGACTGGTTATTACTAACACCATGTTCCAACATAAAAATGTGCACAAATTCACATGGAGAGAAGAGGCTAGGAATAAGAAAAGTCTCATTGACTATGTTATTGTTGATAGTGATGTTTTCTCCCTGGTGCAGGACACCAGAGTGTACAGAGGATTTGAAATTGGAAGTGATCACTATTTAGTCTTGAGCAGGATAAAATTGAATTTCATATTGAAAAGAATAACATGTAAGAAAGTTTTAAAGCAAATAAAAGATGAGCAGCTCTCAGATGTAAACTGTAGACTAAAATACAGAAATATTATAGAAAAGAAAATGAAAGAGTTTGAGAACAGGAATCAAACCTTGGAGATTCAGTGGCAAACTCTAAAGGAAACATTGATTGATTCTGCCAGAGAGGCATGTGGTGAGGTTGTGTGCAAAGATAAAAAAATCAGAACTCCCTGGTGGACACAGGAAGTTAAAGAGGCAGTGAAGGTAAAGAAGAAAGCATATCAAAAGTTCCTGGCAAATAAGTCAGCTTTTACTCTTACAGAATACAGAGACAAATGTAAGAAAGCTAAACAGTGTGTAAAACTAGCTAAACAAAAGTCATGGGAGGACTTTGGCAAGAATATAGAAAATAAATATCAAGAAGGTGGCAAAATATTCTGGAGGTTGTTGAAGAAGCTTAGGAATGGAGGAAAGAGTGCTGTAAAAGGAATTAGAGATGATAAAGGTGAAATGAAAACAGGAGAAAAAGATATCCTTGAAGTATGGAGTAATTACTTTGAAAAACTGCTAAATGAAACAAGCAGTGATGACAGCACAGTGATAAAAAACACTGACCAGGCATGCAGTCAGTAATACATATCCATACTTGAAGTAGAAAAAGCCATCAAAGGCTTGAAATGTGGAAAGGCAGCAGGAGTAGATGATATTCGACCAGAAATGCTGAAGTATGGTGGTATAAGAGTCTTACAGTGGCTGCACTGCATAGTTCAGAAAGCCTGGACAGAGGGACGAATTCCCGATGATTAGAGTAGAGCTCTCATAGTACCCATATATAAAAAGGGAAATAAAACTGAATGTGAGAATTACAGAGGTATTTCCCTACTGAGTGTTCCTGGCAAGATCTATGCAAGTATACTTGAGAAACGGTTGAGAAGAATTGTGGAAGAAAAGCTTGGTGAAGAACAAGCTGGATTCAGGCCAAATAGAGGCTGTCAGGATCAGATCTTCACTTTACGACAAATAGTCGAGAAAGCATGGGAATATAACAAAGATCTGTATTTAAGTTTTGTCGATTTGGAAAAGGCATATGACAAGGTGCCAAGAGAGAAGCTATTCAATACGCTGCAGTTATATGGTGTCAATGGGGCATTATATCAAGCAATACTTAGTCTTTATTTGAGTTGTGAGTCTGCAGTTAGAATTGAAGGAAGTACAGGAAGATGGTTTAATGTTAAATCTGGTGTGAGACAAGGATGTACGTTATCCCCTCTGTTATTCATTATCTATATGGATCACATTATGAAGGAATGTGGTATTAAACCTGATATCAAAATTGGAGATGTTAATGTCAGCTCTTTGCTTTATGCGGATGATGTTATACTTCTAAATAAATCCGCTACAAGTCTGCAAGATTCTCTGACTAAATTGAATAGCTGTTGTAATAGATATGGTATGAAGGTCAGCAATAAAAAGACAAAGACAATGAAAATAGGCAGAATCATTGAAAATGTCAACTGTGTTGTGAATGGAAAACCTGTGGAACAAGTAAAACATTTCAGCTACTTAGGCACAATTTTTACTGAAGATGGTAAACTAAATATAGAAATAGACAACAGAATCAGCAAAGCTGGTATCGTGGGAAATCAATTGAATAAATTCATATGGAATAAGAAAGAAATTAGTCGGAACACTAAATTAGCTGTATACAAGACTGTGTTCAAACCAATTTTAACTTATGGATCTGAGAGCTGGGTCAGAAGTAAAACACTTGACCAAAGACTAGAGACCGCAGATATGAGAGTCCTGAGAAAGATTAGAGGCGTGAACAGATGGCATCAATGGCAATATCATATTAAAAATGAGGATATTAGGAAAGAACTTGACATTGTCAGCATCCAGGAATGCGTTAGCAGAGCTAATCTCAGATGGTATGGTCACTTAAATAGAATGGGAGAGGAAAGATTAGCAAAACAAGTGTTCTCTGCCAGGTTGGCAGGAAAACGACCCAGAGGAAGACCAAGATATAGGTGGATTGATACAGTACAAAGTGCCTTAGACGATAGAAATATAAGATCTGATAATGTTGGAGTCTTGACAAGTAACAGACTGATTTGGAGGAAAATTGTAGATAGGAAGTTAGTAATGATGTAATTTTTTCATGTAGTACTGTCATATCCTGTACACCCCTTGAGGGTACATGGCAGGAATTTGATGATGATGATGATGATGATGATGATGATGTGCATTATACTATCAAAAGCAAAAGAAATATTTATTAAATCCAAAATAAACATATAAATAAATAATTACGTTAAAAGGTTAAAAAAAAATACAAAAATAGAAACAGTAGTATCTTGGTTTTGTTAAAATAAACCGGTAACATAAAATAAGAATAATAAATTCATTAAAAAATATATTCTTACCGACTGCGACAACTACCTTAACCATATAATTAGATATACAGGTATCCCTTGCTTAACGCGGGATTTGATTAACGCAGCAAAATTAATTGCGGCAATCCCTTGATATATGTGGCAAGAGTTTTGATTAACACACCTTTAACCCTGCAGAGCTCGCAGCTGATCTGACAGATACATGCAAAGTGTTTAATATAAATATTCTTATGCAATTCAGTGTATAGCTTGGAGATCATAAGTAACTGTACATTCTTATGTTACGAGTGATATTCCACACTGTTTTTTTGCTGTCAGTTTGGTATAACACATGTTATGTAAAGATTTGTGATATTTGACAGTAAATTGTATCTGAGAGATACCGCGACCTCCGATGTCAGTATAGCATGGTTTAGTTGTTGTTTTTTTAATTCTTTTTTCAATAATTTCTAGATTGTACCTGAAAATAAATAAACCATCATGTATTACTGAAATAGAGATCCAAAGGCTTATTTATCA
This sequence comes from Typopeltis vanoorti, assembly GCF_054136105.1. Lineage (NCBI taxonomy): Eukaryota > Metazoa > Arthropoda > Arachnida > Uropygi > Thelyphonidae > Typopeltis > Typopeltis vanoorti. Next base: position 24,542,468 of record NC_143574.1, on the reverse strand, counting down.
TACATGATAAATAAGCCTTTGGATCTCTATTTCAAAACCTAGATCACTTTCCTTAGTATTATGGAAAATACTAAGAAAAGTGATCTGGACCTTACTCCACCTTTACTACGAGTTGACCATAAGGTTGCTTATGCTTGCATCTGCCGGAACTTTTATTTTCTATATATTCGGCACGAAACTCTTGTAGTTTCAATATTTGGCAATAAAATAATGTTGGATTCAGTATCCACTTAATTTATACCATCATGTATTATATTTGCAGTGTTTTTTCTTTATGTTTTATTGCTTGTTTGCTGAAGCCTTGAGAGTCATTTTGCTTGTTATCGTAGAATTTATGGCGATAAGAAAAAACTAAAACTGTTCGAATGACTCTTGATAACTTCTTTTGATAAAAAAATTGCGGTAAATAATGTAGGTACAAGTATTTAGTAAACATGTACTTTGCATTCATTTTTTATCTTTCCTAAAAGAGTACCATATAAAAGGAATTATTAATACAGTAATCAATCATGAACAAATTGTAATTTTTACCATTGATTATTAGATTTGATTAACGCGATTTTGATATACATGGTAACATCGAGGGATACCTGTATACACTTGTATATTGCTTTATAAATATTAGCCAAATAACGTTAACTAAACTATCAGTTGTTACACATGTATACAAAAGACACTTAACCTCCCTACCAGCCAAGATGGATGAATAGCTAGACCACTCCAGCATTTTTCATGGATCAAAACTTCATCAGCATTCCAGCTTTTATCTCTACCGTTAATCCCTGAACAGCGATTTTAGAGCCGTTAACAGATTGACTGTGGTGGAGCAACCTTTGTGTCACATCTTTACGTGTACTGCATTACTTGGAATTTCCTTTACTCTCCTACGATATTTGATAATTTTTTTTTTTGCTGCACAATTTATTTATTGTCTCTCTTCCCAAAAATAAAAACAAATTTCACATGTGCAAAAATAATGAACCCTGAAATTACTAGAGATCAGCCTTTGCAATGAATCTATTTAGTAATAGTAAATTTGCTGTCTTTTATTCTTCAAATCAGTGCAACGGAACAAGACAACTTTATGTTCTTTCACTTTACTGACAATATAGAAGAATTTTTTTTCCCATAAATTTTCAAATGTAAGGTTTTAAAATGTGGCCCCAGCTTGATTCTAATGCAAGCTGGGGCCCTCAGTTTGCATCTAATGTGCCTTATGGTAAATGCGGCCCTGTTGAGTTGGGATGTGTTTCAGGATTTGTTCCAGTAACTGACTTTTCACTATTTGCCATGGTTCCTTGCCAAAAACAATGGGGAGCCTTGTTTTACTTGGCAATGCTGCAGCCAGCATGAAATTCTGTCATGTTGTACCATCATTTTACATTGTGATTTAGCCAATAAGAATACAATTTGGTCGGCTAAATCGCAAATTTCCAGCCCATCCTCATTCATTCAGTATCCAGGTAGATGTCTAACGGCTTGCACTATGAGAAGGTGTGAATGAACATTAGGTCAGAAGTCCTGATCGGATCTCTGCATTCTTTTAAAGGCTATGTGGAGGTCTCCTCTCAGCTTTAACCCTTAAGTATTCTGACTTCCAAAACCTTACATCCCCAATAATAACTTGCAAAGAGACAACATACTATTCAATGCAATAATATTGAATCCCATCCATTCCAATTTAATTACCAATGTATCATAGTAACCTATCAAGGCATCTGCAAAATCTAAATACATCTAAATTTAAATGTATATGCATCTCCCTTATCAAATGTATTTGTCGCCTTGTTGTAAGACACAAACAGAATGCAAAAAGATGACTCTTTAGCAAATTTCCAGCCCATCCTCATTCATTCAGTATCCAGGTAGATATCTAATGGCTTGCACTACGAGAAGGTGTGAATGAACATTAGGTCAGAAGTCCTGATCAGATCTCTGCATTCTTTTAAAGGCTATGTGGAGGTCTCCTCTCAGCTTTAACCCTTAAGCATTCTGACTTTCAAAACCTTACATCCCCAATAATAACTTGCAAACAACAACATATGCATCTCTCTTGTCAAATGCATTTGTCACCTTGTTGTAAGACACAAACAGATTGCTAAAAGATGACTCTTTAGCAAATTTAAGCTGACCATCAAAAAGAATATTAAAATAAATAAATAAATACTAATAATAATTAAATGCAGGTTAAATAGTTTGAGATATAAAAATTTTAATAACACACTCAAACAATAAATGGAAGATGTTATGTTGTGAAACCAAAAGTCCTAAGAGGGATTACCACTATAGGCACTGGTATGGGCCTTGGCTGTTAGGCTGGAGATTTAAGAATTACAGTTTCCTAAATCTTGAAATCCAGAACCCAGTTAAAACTGAATGGCACTTTTCTTTTGCAGTTTACAGAAAACCTACTCACATGAGTAGATATACATACAAACTCTGCCATCATCCCCAACACCAACAATATGGTATCATGAAAACCCTTGTTAACAGAGTCTCTTGTGAAGTTAATGTAAGCTTGTGTACTTCAGTGGAAAACATAGCATAAATGTTATGTTGAATGTAACTGCCATGTAAATAAAAAAGTAAATTTTTTTTTTTTTGGGGGGGGGGGTAATTAACCATTATAAAATATGTCAGAAATTAAATAAAAAAATTGACCCAGCTTGAGTATGCTGAAAAGCACTGCATGCAAATGAGTGTTAAGTAAACTGGACAAATCTGTAAAAGAAACATATGTATATATTTATGTTTCTAAACATATCGTGATATGTACATGTCAGAAAATGTCATGAATATTTATGTAGAGAGGCTGAATAAGAGAAAAGAACTAGTGTGGATATGTAGAAAATGCAATGTTCTGATGGACCATACGGCTTACTTAAATATGAGTTTAATTAAATTGTTTAAATATGAGTAGGGAACATTTCATCATAACTGACACGACAGTTTAAGATTGTGTGAATGTTCAGAGAGAGAGTGTGTGTGTGGAAATGATAGCATGAAAAAAAAAAAGTCTGACTGGCGATAAAGCCAGCGATAATTTATACAATGTTAAAAAACAGAGTGAAATTAATGATAAACTGGGCAATAACAACATTGAAAAGCAGAGTGTGCAATTAAAGGTAAGGCGGCGAGTGGGGTTGATGCCGAACAAGCGTGTGTGACTGGTAGTATAAAATAGAAAGAGTGAATGATAACAAAAAAAAAAAATGATGCAAAATTTGAAAGCTGAGTTGGTGAAGATGAGGCAGATGCAGAGTGAAATCAAGAGAATTATAGATATGTATGGAAAAGTGGAGAAGACAAAAATAAATGATGGTGATGTCAGTATGAAAATGGTAACGAAAGACCCATAAGTGACACTGAATGGCAATTTGATTCTTAGAAATGTGGTAAACAAGAAGATGCACAAGGTTTATTTTCCTGGAGGTAAAATGAATAGAGTGATGAGGCACTGGATGAGCAGACTAAGTGAGCAAAGGAGTTGCTACTGGTGGTGGTGGTGGTGGTGGTAGGGGCAAACAACTTGACTGGGAAACAAGGAGCATATAAAACTGGATATCAGGAGGCTGCTGAGAAGGATAAAAGATAATAGTGTGATAGGAAGGATAGTCAGTGTGTTGCCCAGGTATGACAGTGATGAGATGAGGCAGAGAACAAGAATTATGAATGATATGTTAACAGAAATGTGTGAAGAGAAAGAAGTGCAGTTTGTCAATGTGTGGAATGAGTTTGAAGGAAGAACTGAACTGTATAAGAATGATGAATTGCATTTTGATGGTTTGGAGGTAAGTCATGTAGAGAGACTGCTGATGGAAGGGAGAGTAATGAGTGCAGAGAATGAATACGAGCAAGTAAGAAGCAATGCAATCATACTCTTTGATCTTTATTCCTGTCAGGGTGTATTTTGTAAAGATAGAAAGGGTAAAAAGGGAAGTGGAGTGATATTGGTGATAGAATGAGAGTTATGTCCATACAAGGTAGACAGAAATGCCAGGGGGGGGGGAACAGTGATAGTTATTTTGAGAGTATGGTGTGAGATAGAAATGTACAGAATGAAATACTTTGTTAGATGTTGCTATGAAACTGGTAATGTTTTCATTTTACACAAATTATGGACTCTACAACCGTGTTATAAATAATTATTTTAATTTCTCAACATTTCAACCTTCATATTAAGGTTATCATCTGGAGCACACACACACACACACACACACACACACACACACACACACACACACACACACACACACATATATATATACACAGAGACATTTCATTTCACACAGTAAGCTGAAGAGACAATGATTTGATCAACAGTTATTCTACTGGCCTGACCTCCAGTGAAAATAAATTAAAATTACAATAAATAAATGAAATAAAATTAATTAATTATATCAAAGCCACATTCTATTTAAGGCAACATCAGAGAAACATTCTTTCATACAGATAGTTTTGTTATAGTAAAATAAATTTTACTATAACAAATTCATTAGGAACAAAGATCACATGGTAGGAAGGAAATAGAATTTATACCGAGAGACAATTACTTGAGGCAAAAATATGTGATGGAGGGAATCAGGTTGGGGGAATATTGGACCTGGTCACAGGATCGGAAGAGTTATTCATAACCAAGGTGGCCTCATCACCTTTAATTGGCAAAAGTGATCATGAGGTCATCACTCAGGAGACTGCAAAACATGAAGAATATTCTGTCAAGAAGGGATATGTGCAAAACTAAAAGGCAGGTGATTATGACAAGCTTAGGAGGAAACTTGAGGCTCCCTCCCTTGAATGAGGCTTAATACAGCTTCATTCAAGGGAGGGATGTTAATAGTGCATAGGAGATGAGTTAAGGGGCATCTAGAAGAAGCAATATTACATTGTATACCTAAGGTAAAGAAGATAAATTAGGTAAGAGGATGGATGAGCAGTATCATTACACATGAGCTGCAAAAAAATAAATTTCTAAATAACTTAGGGAATTGAAACAACGTAGATCCGAATATAAATTAAATTATATTTTAATAGATATTTCCGATATTTCGGCAATGTCACATTGCCATTTTCTAAAGGAACTTATAAAAAGGCAGGTGCACTTAGGCAATAACAATACAGTAACTGAGAATGAAGATTTGAAGCTATCGTTCTCCTAGAAGTCCTGATGGTGTCCTCTGGCGAGCTAAGTAGGCATTCTTGGCCGTTGGGCTGAAGGTCTGCTGATGTATGCCTCCCAAATTTGGGGCAGTCGCATACAACCAAATTTGTTGAGGTTTGGAGAGTTTCTTAGGGCAGAGGCTGATTCCATAAATAATCTTTCGAATTTATATTTGCTCCGGTGTATTACTGTAGCTTTCTTCCACCGTATTCTGTGGCGAGTATCCAGAGCATGGTCTGCAAGACCAGAATGGCTATACTTGTAAAACCGGATGTAGTCCTTGTGTTCAGAAATTCTGATATTCGCGGTCCTGCCTGTTTGGCCAAAGTACGACAGTTTACAACTGCAAGGGACCTGGTATACACCAGGTAGGTCTAGGGGAAGTGGTTGGTCTTTGGTAGAGCGGATAAGGGATACCAATTTTCTGTAAGGCCTGTAACAGGAGGTGAGGTCATGTTTTTTTAGAATTTTGGTAATTTTTTCTGAGGTGCCTCGGATGTAGGGAATGGTGATGGATTTAGAGTAATCTTTTTTGTGGAGGGGGGCTGTGGTTTGTAGGTTTTAATATTTTTTTTTGGATTTTTTTTTTTTTTGGGGGGGGGGGGGGGGTAGCCATTGGCTGAGAAAGTGTTGAGGATGTGATTTAGTTCAGTGTTAAGGGCTATGTCGTTGCTTGTGTCCTTTCCATAGCAAAACCACCCAAAACCAATATATCCAACAAGGAATTTAAAGCCCTACAGGAATTGAGAAATAATAAAGAATTAGTTATCACCAAAGCGGATAAAGGAAATGCAACTGTAGTACTTAACCAAAAGGACTACAAAGGTAAGCTGAATGCTCTTCTATTAGATCAGGCTACTTACCTCCCTAGCAATTATAATCCCACCAACTCACAAATTAGAAAATTTCACTGGCTCCTTAAGAAAGTCACTTCTTGGCCTGTAGAAGTTACCAACAGATTAAAACCGCATTGATTCCCCCACATACAAATTAGCTAAACATTTGGCCAAAGAGCTCACACACTATACTGGCAACACACCATCACACATAAAAAACTCAGCCCACTTCAAAGCCAGCATAGAAAACCTTACACTCCAACATACTGACATAATAGTCAGCTTCGACGTCTCCTCCTTATTCACAAATGTCCCACTCAAGGAAACTTTAGAGCTAATCCAAGCTAAATTTTCCCCCGATATCTCAGCCCTATTTCAGTTCACAATGAACTCAGGCTATTTCGTTTGGCAGGAAAAATTCTACAAACAAATAGAGGGGATAGCCATGGGCTCACCACTCTCACCACCCTTGGCCAATTTCATTATGGAGACCTTTGAGGAAAAAGCCTTAGCCTCTGCCCCACAAAAACCAACTATATGGCTTTGCTAAGTTGATGATGTGTTCGCTATTTGGCCACATGGCTCTGAAACACTCCTCTCCTTCCTTACACACTTAAACAACCAACACGCCAGAATCAAGTTCACCCTGGAAAAAGAGGAAAACAACTGCCTCCCTTTCCTAGACACACTAGTCACCCGCCAGCCTGATGGAACTTTGGTTTTCTCAATTTACAGAAAACCCACCCATACAGGCAGATACATCCACCAACAATCCCACCACCCCCCATCACAACAATATGGAGTGGTAAAAACACTATACAACAGGGCTAAACTAATCTGTTCTAACGACATAGCCCTTAACACTGAACTAAATCACATCCTCAACACTTTCTCAGCCAATGGCTGAGAAAGTGTTGAGGATGTGATTTAGTTCATTCCCCCCCCCAAAAAAAAATCCAAAAAAATATATTAAAACCTACAAACCACAGCCCCCCTCCACAAAAAAGATTACTCTAAATCCATCACCATTCCCTACATCCGAGGCACCTCAGAAAAAATTACCAAAATTCTAAAAAAACATGACCTCACCTCCTGTTACAGGCCTTACAGAAAATTGGCATCCCTTATCCGCTCTACCAAAGACCAACCACTTCCCCTAGACCTACCTGGTGTATACCAGGTCCCTTGCAGTTGTAAACTGTCGTACTTTGGCCAAACAGGCAGGACCGCGAATATCAGAATTTCTGAACACAAGGACTACATCCGGTTTTACAAGTATAGCCATTCTGGTCTTGCAGACCATGCTCTGGATACTCGCCACAGAATACGGTGGAAGAAAGCAACAATAATACACCGGAGCAAATATAAATTCGAAAGATTATTTATGGAATCAGCCTCTGCCCTAAGAAACTCTCCAAACCTCAACAAATTTGGTTGTATGCGACTGCCCCAAATTTGGGAGGCATACATCAGCAGACCTTCAGCCCAACGGCCAAGAATGCCTACTTAGCTCGCCAGAGGACACCATCAGGACTTCTAGGAGAACGATAGCTTCAAATCTTCATTCTCAGTTACTGTATTGTTATTGCCTAAGTGCACCTGCCTTTTTATAAGTTCCTTTAGAAAATGGCAATGTGACATTGCCGAAATATCGGAAACATCTATTAAAATATAATTTAATTTATATTCGGATCTACGTTGTTTCAATTCCCTAAGTTATTTAGAAATGCATAACCAACGTATAAGCCTGTCTACGAGAAAAAAATAAATTGTTGTAGCGGGTATATAAGGAGAAATGTTACCAGCAAGTTCATGAACAGTACAAGAGTCAGGCAAGAAAGGTGACCAGCATGGAAAGTAAGGCAAAATCAGATTACGAGAAGAAACTAGATGAGTAGGCCAAAGGAAATCCCAAAGACTTCTTTCATTATGTGAGAAGTAAGAGGAAGAATGACTATGGAAGAATAACCTTAATGTGGAGGGTCTTAGGATATTGCAGAATCTCAATATAAATACATTTTGTTCTTTCAAAGTTACAGGTGGTCAGCAATCCTTGTGTAGGATGTGTAGGGTTATGGAGACAAAAACACGTGTTAGAGCAATTACTTATAATTAATCAAATAACACTTGATGTTTCACAGTACAGTCATCAGGAAAACATGCATATGAACACGACACAAGCAACATGACAGTAGACAAAAGTAACCTAAATCTAACTACTTTGTTATTCGTTTATGCTAGCCTGGCCTCTGGTAAAAAAAAAAATATAAATAAATAAATAAAATAATAAAAATAAAATTAAATTAAAAAAAAAATACATACATAGATAAAAAGTAAATTTTAAAATATACAGAAATCTTTTTTTTTATATACCTAAGTATTATAACATACCGATGATTATAAAAAAAAATATATATATATATATATAAAAAAATCACAGCAGAACTGCATCAAATGTAATTAACTGCATCAAATGTATCTCTACAGTCCTGTTATCTTAAGGTTTTCTTGTGTTGGGATTCTGCTGTCATGTTCTGAATATTATATTAGTTGCAGTGGGTCTTCCAAATTCTTCATATTACTAATTCATCAATCTTGTTGAGATTAAGATGATGAATCAGCATCTTACACGATTCCTTGATTTTTTTTTTTTTTTTAAACCAGGTTTTGGTGAAGTGTAGGGACTTGATGCTTTTCCAGTTAATTCTGTGACATGTATGGAGTGCATAATCTGACAGACCTGTTTTACCATAGCAAAGGAATTTAATGTGCCATTTGTGTTCAACTTTTCTTGTTGGAATTGTACATCCTGTTTCCCATATGTATGGTAAGTTGAAGATGCATTGCAAGTGTATACTGAATATATTTGCTTTTTATACTCCTCTTGAGACTGTTCACCTTTTTCACATCTGGATCAATATCATTGTCTTTTCATGCAGCTCATGCTTCAAAGTCTTATTCCTCCTCTAAATAACTCCTTAGAATTATTAGAATTAAAGTTAAAGTTAGAATAACTTTTATAAATGTTATTCTAATTTTAGGGATGCAGTCATATACACCTTCCTTTAGACCAGCATTAGTCATAGTATATCCTTAATATACTATGACTAATGTATATCCCTTTGTTACTGACTATGTTTCACAGACACAGACTAACAATAGGCATAGATAACTTAAATAGAACTTTTCTTTGGATTTTCTTGATAATACTCCAAATTTTAGAAGGTGTAAAGCTGCAAAATATCTATGACTGGCATCCTCAATTATCTGTTCTAGCTCTTGATGCATATCACAATGTGGCTATTAATGTTGCCTTCTACTTGATAATTATATTGATCAAGTGAATATTTAAATTTATTCACTTGATCAATATAATTATCAACCACTAAGTTGGATCTGTCCTGATGGATCCTTGAAATGCATATATATTTAAGTTTTTTCCTTATTTATGACAAGATCTTCCTTACTTCCCTTTATTAAATTAGATGTAGTTTGTATAACATCCTGGCAAATCTCCAATGATAATATCATCATCAGCATAAGCTAATAGGATATTCTTCCCATTCATTCATTTCCATTCTCCTTTGTTCATTTCAGTCTGTAATTACTGCTTCAAATGCTAGTGTTGACAGAGTCAGTAAGAAAGAGAGCACCACTCCTTGACAAAGCAGATTTTATTTTAAAAATTGATGAATACTGGTGTAAGAAATGTACCTTGAAGAATGTGTACCAATTACATAATTATCATATTTATATACTTCTTTAGTACTCTAAAAGCCAATTCCTTACTTTGGGAAGTGAGGCAAGTCCACGTCCCCGTTGTGCTCCCTGGGACCTTCCGTAGGGTACACTCCCTACAAGGATGCTAACGGACCTCTGTGAAGAACAATGGACAAATTAGCGGAGGAGGATTCATATCCCAACGGTGAAATGTGCTGAAGAATCTTCAGAGGAGCAGACATCTATAAACAACTCGAGCTCAGCTGCTGTCAGTACCTGGTTAGGGTCCCTACCTAGAGTTACAAGGAAAATTAAAGGATTCAATCCTCTGACAAAGGGAAGCAGCTTTGTCAGTACTGACACAAGGTTGAAGTCTCATGATGGTGGTAAAGCTTGTGATTAGAAAACTGCAGATGGCAATACAGTTTATTGTGTACGTCTATAATACTGCGGAGCAGAAAGCAAATGGAGAAACTACTGCTCTATTCTCTCCAGACCAACCACCATGGCGAGCAAATCTACACAAATGGCCACAAGTTCCTGGCGTCCGTTAAATGGGAGAGGGGTGCAAAGAATCTCCGGGCTCAAAATGGTGCATTCACTAAAACTAGGAACTTGGAATGTCAGACCCCAGTACGAAGCAGGTAAGCTAAGAAATGCTATTCAGGAAATGAAAAGACTTGAAATTGAGATTTTAGGAATGGGTGAAGTTAAGTGGCCAGGATCAGGCAAAACTCAAGTTAATGATATGACAATGTCCTACTCTGGAAGTAGTGAATACAACCATCAAAATGGAGTTGGAATAATATTAAACAAAGATGCCAATAAGTCACTGTTGAGCTTCATCCCCTAGGATGATATTATTAAAACTAAAAGGTTAACCACTAGATATTAATCTCATACAGGTCTATGCCCCTACTGTTGACAAGAATGATACCGAGATTGAAGAATTTTATGACCAATTAAAAGAACTAATGAAAAACACAAAAAACATGATATTAACACCGTCATGGGTGATTTCAATGCTAAAGTTGGGAAAGGAAGAAGTGGAGATATAGTTGGCGAACATGGACTGGGAACAAGAAATGAGAGAGGAGACAGTCTTATTCAATTCTGCCAGGAGAGGAGCTAATACTCACAGACACATGGTTTAATCTACCATCCTGAAGGCTATATACTTGGCAAACACCACAAGATAATAATACAAATATAGTCAGAAACCAAATTGATTACTTGCTAATTAATCAACGATTTCAAAGTTCCATAAAGAGCATAAAAACCTATTCTAGTCCGGATATTGCTTCTGATCATAATCTACTGGTGACAGTGTTAAAAATTAGACTGAAAGCTATACTTCAGAAACATCAACAAAAAAGGTTTAATTTAGGAAAGTTAAAAAACCCAGAGATAAGAAACAAATTGAGTCAAGATCTGAATCGAGAGATAGCACTAATCAAGAATGATGACATCATGAGGGTTGATGAATCATGGGACAAATTAAAATCTGTCTTCATAGAGAAATGTACCAATATCTTGTGTCCTGATAGAGCAGTAAAAAAGAAAGATTGGTTAACTGACGAAATTCTTTCTCTCATGGATCAATGCGGATCATATAAAAATCACAGTCCAACAAAATATAAAGAGATTCAAAAAATAATTAAAGGCAAGATCAAAGAAGCAAAAGAAATCTGGATGAATGAAAAATGTAGAGAAATTGAAATTCTACAAGAAAAGCATGACAGTTTTAATCTACACAAAAAGCTGAAAGAGACCTCAGGTATATTTAAGAAAAAACAACTATGCGTCCTTCGAAACAAAAAGGGAGAAATAATATCCGAAAAAGATAACAAAATACAAGAATGGGTGAAATATGTAGAAGAACTCTTTTCTGATAACAGACAGAAACCAGAAAATACTTATGAACAGATGGACGGTCCATGCATTCTAAGATCAGAGGTAGAATGTGCACTGAACTTGGCTAAAAATGGTAAAGCTTTAGGCCCTGATAGAATACCAGCAGAAATAGTAAAGTTATTAGAAGGTGACAACATTGCTATATTAGTAAAGCTATTTAATAAGGTCTACGATACAGGCATATTCCCACAAGACTGGTTACAGTCGAACCTTCATCATGCTACCTAAAAAGCAAATGCAAAAACTTGTAATGACTATAGAATGATCAGCCTAATGAGTCATGTTCTCAAAATGTTCCTGAAAATAATTCAAAAAAAGAATATATAGAAAATGTGAAGACACCATCAGTGATACCCAGTTCGGCTTTAGAAATGGTTTGGGAACAAGAGAGGCTCTTTTCTGCTGTCAAATCTTATTACAAAAATGTATTGATCAAAACAAGGAAGTATTCATTTGCTTCATTGACTTTGAGAAAGCATTTGATAAAGTCCAACATACTAAAATGATTGCACTATTAAAGAGAATTGGATTAGATGGTAAAGACATCAGGATCATTCAAAACTTATATTGGAACCAAAAGGCACCTGTTCAAAGTTGATGACATTATTACAGACCCCATTAACATCAAACGAGGAGTAAGGCAAGGATATGTGCTGTCACCTCTTCTTTTTAACATATACTCAGAAGCAATATTTCAAAAAATCTTAAAAGGAAGAGAGGAAGGGATTAATGGAAATGGTGAAATCATCAGCAACATCCACTATGCTGATGACACAGCTCTCCTGGCTGACAATATTCAGGATTTTCAAAATCTTCTGGAACTAATGAATGAAGAGAGTGAAAAAATGGGATTAAAAATAAATATCACCAAAACTAAATTCATGGTCATAAGCAAGAAACCAATTCTTAATTCATCACTTTCTTTAAATGGGAAACGAATAGAAAGCGTGATAAAGTTTAAATATCTCGGATGCTGGTTAAATGAAGAATGCAATCCAGAAATGGAAATAAAAGTTAGAATTGAAATGGCAAGAAAAAATTTTCTCCTGATGAAATCAACACTGTGTAACTACAACTTGAACTTAGAGCACGCATGATTAAATGCTACGTATGGTCTATACTGCTGTACGGTGCAGAAACTTAAACCTTAAGACAACATCAATAAAAAAAACCTGAAGCCTTTGAGATGTGGTTATACAGACGAATGTTAAAAACCCCACATACAGCAAAAAAACATCCAATAAGGAAGTACTGGAACAAATGGGGAAATCACGTGAACTTTTAAATATCATAAAAAGAAGGAAAACTGCATATCTTGTCACCTACTTCATAATGAAAAATATAAAATACTTCAATTGCTTATAAAGGGGAAGATAAATGGAAGAAGAGGACAAGGAATACAAAGAAAATCTTGGCTGGTAGACATCAGACAGTGGACTGGCATGAGCTCTGAGGGACTGTTTAGAGTGGCTGAGGATCGCTCAAAATTTACCAAGGAGGTCGCCGACTTCCGATAGGAAATAGCACTCAAAGAAGAAAAAGTACTCTAAAAGTCTAATTCTTACTTTGTTGCAATTTGACATATACCATCAAATGCTTGTTTATATTTTCCATAAATACTAGATGTAATTCTTCAATTGTCAGAGCATGAAAATATGACTAGCTGATGACTATTTTTGGCAGAAGCCAAACTGATAATGTCCAAAGATATTTGAAACAAAGAATTATTTCCCAGATAAGTGTAGATAGTATTGTGTAGTTCATGGTAATCATATGGTCTCCTTTTTCAAAAAACAGGACATAATATGGCCCATTGTGATTTCTTCTCTTTGCCATATTAGCTTCATAAGTTCATTAATTTCAGTTGTTAAGGGTATTTCTCCGATATTCACTTTCTTCACCAGCCGCCTTGTTATTTTTAGTACTTTAATAATATTCTCTACTTCAATCAGCGATAGTTCAACAATTGTGACTTCTTCACCATTTTCTTCTAAATGTCATATACCAGGTGTAAGGCTTCCATCTGGAAAACCACATAATGTCTGAATTCCTCAAGTTTCTTTTTCTCAGGTAATTAAATCTACTTGGTTATTAGCCAGTATTTGTGGTTTATCTCATGGGAGATGAATTTCATCACTCAGTATGAAACCACTGCCCTGCTTATTAGAGGTCTGAAGTAGCTTGAAAGAGTTCTGTGTTTGGTCTCTAGAGCAGGGTTTCCAGACTATGTAAAAAATAAATTAAAAATACAAAAAATAAAAATATGATTGATAAAAATAGAAAAAAATCCTTAGCCCATCCACAGCATAAGTGTACCATAGGTTTACAAACAATCTTTTGCGGTTGAGAGCAACATAAAAAAAACACCCCTTTTAAATATTTCTCTGCATCTGAAATGTGAATTATTGAATTATTTGTGTTACCCTCAATTTCTTCAATTAATTTTTTTCTCTTCTAGTCTTTTCTCTCAATGCAGTATCTTACTAGCTAAATTTCTGCAGTACTGCAGTTACTATATAGTTCTCAGTATTTTCTGGGTAATGAGTCCTACAGCATTTTTAATCTCATCTTATTATGTTTCTTTATAGCCTCTTTACATGCATTACACACATTTTTAGTACTTTTAAATAGTCAACATCCAAAAAAAAAAAAAAAACCTTACTTCACTATAGAAAAAGAAACTAACAAGCATCTTTCTTTCCTAAACACATTACTGACACTGCTACCCAACATTCATTATCTTTTTCTGTTCACAGAAACCCACATACAGGAAGATACTTACATAAGCGATCTATCCCAACAGTTATGGCAACCTCACATAACACCTACACATACAGTCAGAGCTATTTGTCTGAATGATACAACCCTTGAAACTGAACTCAAGTATCTTTGTAATACATTTTTTTAGCCAATGGCTACACGGCCCTTATAAGATACTGCCAAAATACTGCAACCAGCACAAAAGAACATAGCAAAACTATTCCCCATCCAATACGTTCAAGGGTACATCTGAAAAGCTATCTAGTAGCTATCTTCATCCATTCTCCAAAGGATCAGCTTAATCCTCTTGCACATCCTGGGATGTATGAAGTTCCCTGTACCTGCAGCTTAGCCCACTTTGGAAAGACTGGGAGATCTGTTAACATCTGCCTTAAAGAACCCAAAAACTATATTTGTGGTCACGTGTATGGCAAGTCAGGGCTGGCAGACCATGATCTGGACATTCCTTTGCACAGGACTGAATGGAGAAGGCAACTGAGATGCACAGAAATTGCTATAGGTCTGGAAGACTATTTACAGATCAGCATCAACTATGAGGCTCTCCTCAACATAAACAATTATGGCTGCATTAATTAGCCAAAGATCTAGGAGACAGTCATTCTAAGACCACATTTAGCCTGACTTCTCCAAGTATAACTTTGTTGTTATAGCCCGGAGATAGTGCCTTGTAAGGACATTAGTTTCTTTTCAGTTACAATCTGAAATGTTTCTGCAACAATCTAGTTGAGTGCTGTGCATATACTACAGTTGTACTTTGTGCAACGATGATACTTATTAGAAAATGAGCAAAATATTATCAAATTCAATAAATAAATTAATTAATTAATTACTGTTTTGTACAGTGTTGTTTATACTGTGAAGCACTATTATGACTAACCACTAAACCTATCTTATACATATTTTCCAGGCTATATCAGGACCCCAACAAGCTAGATGGTAGCTTTGCACCAAGTGATGTGAAGGTTTAAGAAACATCCATACTATAGCTGGATTTATACCAGCAGCTTCTTGGTTGCAAAACAGAGTATCCATTCAGTCATCCCAACCACAAATGAATACTTGGTTCCCTGAATGATCACAGAGGACACACATTAATATTTTTATTCATATAATTCGAAGCTGTTCATATATCCTATGCCAGTCAAACAGTTTCTTGTTTTTTTGTTATTCCAAATTCTTTTGGAATAACAAAGAAACTTTTTAACTTGGATAAAAGTACAATCCTATTAAACATTTACTTTTAAATGAAATAGCTTTTTTTTTTTTTTTAAAATCCACAACTATGGTTTTCAATAATATCTGTATGGTATCATTTTACTCAAAGTTGTTTTATTAAATTAATAGTTCACTGTTAATTTAATAAAACAACTGATATTTTTTTTAAAATCAGAATAAGAAATATAAATCCATTCTTGAACAAGAATGATTTTTCAGTTCATATTTGGAAACAAGTGATGACTTATGTATTATACAAAGGGTTCACTGTTAATAAGTTTAATATAACGCCTCTCTCCCTCTCTCACATAGTCTGTTTCATTCATGATAAATCGTTTGAGTAGTGTGGTGAAACATATTAATGTTAGTCATTTTATTTTAACCTGGTTTGTATTGCATTCAGTGTGTGACATTTTTTATTCTTACTAACATTTTTTTCTTCCTTAGTATAGAATCTAATCTGACCTGTAATTTTTTTTTTTATTGTTATTTTGTCAACATATAGTCTTTGGAGCAACAAACACAATTTAATTACTACATATAAACAAACAAACAAAAAAGATTAGGCATATATATAATGGGTAGGAACACAAAAAGAAATATATACGTTCAAAATGCATTACCCAATTACATCCCAGGATTAAGTTGGCACATGACTTGAAGATAACACTCAGGACCGGCGCATAGTATTTATCTTGTGTGTGCGATTAATGTTCGACACCCTTCCAAAAAAGTTTTTTTTGAATAAAGTGTGAATAAAATGAACAGGAAATGAAAAACAAATGAAAACCGCTTTACAGTATAATGTTACCTAAGGATTAGTCCTGCTTATACAAATTTTTTCAAGTTCTATAAATTTTCAAAATAATATAAAATAGTAATATAAAGTTAAGAGATTTATTCAAATATTATTTACATATTTGAATGGTATCATTTTAATTTTGCTAAAAGGGACTCGTCTGGCTTTCATTTTAGTGAAATCCTGTCACGGTACATCAATGTTGATAGACTGAGCAATATTATTTTCTATTGAAATTAGTGCCAAACCATTTAGTTTTTCTTGACTCATGCTTGATCACTGGTAGTTCTTTATTAATTGGAATTTAGAAAATGTTCTCTCTCTGGAAATGTTACGAAATACTAGCCTACTTAGTTCTCTCAGGAAGATTCAACGAAAATAGATAAGAGAATTTTACAAGAATGTTTCGCATTGGACTCGAGAATTCGCCGATTATTTTGTGTCGCTGACGCTGCCCTAACAGCCCACTAATATAACAGGCTGGAATGTCGAGAAGAATGAGTTATCAGTAGTAAGCCGACTTTTAGGGCCAGACCACATGCATCTGATCCAATTAAAATTAGGACACAGCCCTTACATGGAATTCAACAATTAATCATAAGTTGATTTATGACACATCAAAAAATAAAGAAGAACTATTTTAGGTATATTTTCGTAAATTTTAATAAAAAATTACAGTGATATAATCGGGTCCAGGATACAATTTCAAAATTTATTTGTTTGTTTCTGGGAAGATCTGAAGGGGCCCGAACAGAAGACGATGTACATTCATAATTATATGTATCACTCTGTACCATTCGTTGTTCGTTTAAACTCTTATCTCATATTTTTTGACATCTTTTAGGCGCCTTTTCTTCTGCGGTGTCTGTGCATATTGCACACTTCGCACACACCACCAGTCGGGGCTGATAACACTGCTGTATTATTTGGATCATTATACTGCACAGAACAGAGAAAAGTGTCATATGTACCTTATGTGATAGGCATATGGCATCTCAGTTAACAACAACACAAAAAAGAATTACATTAATAGAATTAGGCACCAACAAATACCAATCAATATGAGCTCACAACTAAAGGGATATTGCATATCACCATAGTTATAAATTTCTATACATAGAGTATGATAATAGCACATATTTTAAATAGAATTAAAATGGAATTAAAGTGCTTTCATGCACTTAAAGTTTCTTTCTTCCATTCTATGATCACAAAATTTACATACACTAATGAAGAAACCAGTATTTATGAAATTGACACATGCAATATTTGATACTTCAGATATACAAAGAGAGAGAGAGAGAGAGAGAGATAGATAAAAAGAAAGGTTGCAGATGTGAACAAAGGCACTGGAAAAAAAATCTAGATCATAGAAGTCAAGATCAGGATAAGCAATTGTAATGTAAATAAAAAATGTAATGTTTCCTGGGAAGAGACAAAAATACCACATATTGCACTGCATACAAACATAAGAATATTCAAAGAAGTACCTTATAATATGCATTCCAATATAATGCAATGTAATGATAGTACTTTAAAACATGTTCACATCAGGACGATCATAGTACTATTGCTGTCACCCTAACTATCTGACAGGACAAGAAAAAATACTGTGTTCAGCAGAAATTTTTGTGCTTTGTGTTTTGGCGGATGCACTACTCGTAACGGTTCTTTAATTGTAACCAAATCTGCATTGGGGGGAGGGAGGGGAGCAATGTGTTTGTTTTAGGATATATTAGAAAACAATAATAAAGAAAAATGCTATATTTGGTTAGTATATTTGAATTACTCAAATGTGTAAATATGTGAACTATCATTAATAAGCCATGTGATAATGGGAAATGTAAAGGAAAGAGAAAGCATGAGTAGAAAAACCTTCATTACTGGCAAAGAAATTATTACTAATTAACATTTGTGATATTGTGTCCTGTAAGTTGTTGGATGGAGCAAATTCATGTGATCCTATAAACTCTAGACATGCATAAGTGAATTTATGACAACATAATTAAAAAAACACTGCCAAAGAAAGGGAAAGGGATTTGTTTGCAAAGTATAAATAACTAACCAATAATAAACGGCCACCGTATACATTTGGTAGTTCAGTAAAAACTATAGGGAGGGGCTAATTCAATGACCTAATAATGCTGATGAGGTGATTCATTCAGGCTTGCAGGAATACACTGGGTTGATGGAATTTGTAAAATTTGTTGTGCTTATTATGTGTATTTATTTCTCTGTTTTATTTATATTTTGCTTCATTTTCTAAGAATTTTCTTTTGATTACTGAGGATCAGTATACATTCTATGCAGTAATAGTTTACATAATATCCGATAATTATCAGAATTAATCCCACCTTTGGGCATCCTACATTCATCTTTTTTTTTTATTTGTCAGTGACTCATCTTTCTAATCAATAATATATCTCACATATTATTTTCTTTCATTTAAATTTTTCATTTAAATTTTTTTATTTATTTAAAATTTGCATTTGTGAAGTGTTTGGATTATATCAAATATTTCAAATGCAATTCAAACTGATTTCAATATATATATTTGGATATTCTTTTGGCTTTACATAAATTGAGTGCTTTCTGTATCCAATGATCATATTGTAAACAGCTATTATATGTATTTTCTAGAACTGACAATTTGAAAGGGGTTGTTAGAAGAAATGTAGCTAGTTAGCTGCTATGTTTAGTGTTATACAATAAATCTCTTTTACTGCATGCCTGTAGCACAGTCTGTGGGAGGAGAGTGATTTCCTATTATGAGTGTTGTCTCAGTTGGCTCTAATTACACTTATAATGGAAAAACACTCTCCTCCCACAGACTGTTACATGCATGCAATAAAACAGATTTATCGTATAACACTAAACATAGCAGCTAACTAGCCACATTTCTCCCAACAACCCCTTTCAAATTGTCAGTTCCAAAAAAACAGCTATATATGAGACATGTTCTTAGATTTTATTGGACCATGATTTTTTATATAAATATATGTATACAATCATCAACCAGTTTCGCCAGCTTGGGTCTGTCTGGCTTCTTCAGGATGAAAATAGTTACATTAACATTAAATGCTAAACAGAAGAATGCAGTAACGACCCTAAAATCAGTTTAAAAAATTGAAAAGGATGCGTGACATTAAGAGCATAAAGCGTGGAGAATTAATCATTGTTAGTAGATTGCGTTTTATTTGTGTAATTCATTTCTGCTAAACATAGTGAATTTATTAAGCTTTTCCAAATGTCTTTTAATATCATGCCTTGATTCCTATTGAGATTGTCTCTTGTACGGAGTATCACTGCAGCTTCTTTAAAGTTTCTATATTTGAAATCTTCTTCAATGTACGGCATGGAGCTGTTGTCCCAATCAATGGAATGGTTCAAAATTGAGAAATGATGGGCTAATCCTGAGGTTTCTAAATCACTTAGGGAATTGAACAATGTAGATCCGAATGTAAATTAAATTATACTTTAATAAATATTTCCAATATTTCGGCAACGCCACGTTGCCATTTTCAAAAGGAACTTACAAAAAGGCACGTGCACGCAGGCACTACAACACAGTAACTGAGAATGAAGATATGAAGCTATCGTTCTCCTAGAAGTCCTGATGGTGCCCTCTAGCGGGCTAAGTAGGTGTTCTTGGCCATTGGGCTGAAGGTCTGCTGATGTATGCCTCCCAAATTTGGGGCAGTCACATACAACCAAATTTGTTGAGGTTTGGAGAGTTTCTAAGGGCTGAGGCTGATTCCATAAATAGTCTTTTGAATTTGTATTTGCTACGGTGTATTACTGTAGCTTTCTTCCACTGTATTCTGTGGTGTGTATCCAGAGCATGGTCTACAAGACTAGAATGGCTGTACTTGTGAAACCGGATGTAGTCCTTGCGTTCAAAAATTCTGATATTTGCTGTCTAATTTATATTTGGATCTACGTTGTTCAATTCACTAAGTGACTTAGAAATGCATAACCAACGTATAATCCTGAGGTATCTGTTCTGTTGTTGTTAATATCTCTGCTATGTTCTTTTTTTCGGATTTCTATACTTTGTGATGTTTGGTCTACATAGTTCAGTCCACAGGAACATGGGATATTGTATATTCCTGCGTATTTGTAGAAAGCTATGCTGTCCTTAGGAGATCTTAACATGTGCCATATAATTAAAATAGATATAAAGGCAACCCTGATGTTGAAAGACTTCGTGATTTTTGCTATTTTGTTGGAGACTGAGCGTGCATAAGGTATGACGATGGACGATGTGACTGTGTCACTTGAGGTTGTCGCTGTGGGCTGTTTCTATAGAGAATCTTTTGAATTATATTTTGTAAATAACCATTTTTGGATAGAGTTTATGATATGAGTGAGAGCTCATCCTTTTCTTCTGTGATGATATTTATTGCTCTGTTTTTTGAGCATATGAATGATGCTAACTTTTTGTGCACAATGATGAGTAGATTTAAAATGAAGATAATGTCCAGTGTCTGTAGATTTGCAGTAGATTGTGAGTTTGATTTGTCAATAGGAATCAAGGCAGGATATTAAAAGACATTTGGAAAAGCTTAATAAATTCACTATGTTTAGTAGAACTGAATTATGTGAAAAACTATAAAATGCGATCTACTAACAATGATTAATTCTCCACATCTTATGCTCTTAATGTCGAGCGTCCTTTTTAATTTTTTTTAACTGATTTTAAGGTCGTTACTGCATTCTTCTGTTGTAGCATTTACTGTTAATGTAACCATTCTCATCCTGAAGAAGCCAGACAGACCCAAGCTGGTGAAACTGGTTGACGATTGTATACGTATATTTATATAAAAAATCATGGTCCAATAAAATCAAAGAAAATGTCTTATATTTAGTAAAAAAGGACCAAATGTCAACAATCAAAATGTATAACAAATAATAAATTTAGTTTAATCCTTTATCCAAGTGTAAGCAAACAAAGTTTGTGCCTGAAAATATCTTCAGGACTCAGGTAAGGTGGTACATCCCTTGGCAACTCATAGCAAAGGTGGACCAAGCTCTCATCACTCCTTGTCTCAGTATCTCCCATAATACAAAGCACATCTCCTTGCAGACATGTATTCTGCTATGCATTAGGGGAAGGGCCACTACCCAGACTGGTTTCGATCTTCTTCTTTCATTCTTCCACATTCGTCTTCTTAAACCGCAGAAATCTGGCCTCTCTCAACACGGAATTGAAAATCCAAACCATAGGATCCATTGGGAAAAGGCTAAACTTTTACATAGATCTATATTTAAACATGAACGTTTATACAAAGAAAGTTCTGAAGCCCTACTACACAGACCAAACCTAAACCGCAACGACGTTCTTACTATTCCTAAAGTATGGGAAATTATCATACAAAACTGTGTTAAATAATTAACGTTTTTTTTTTTTGTACTACTTTGGCACGTTATGCACGTTTTCATGAGATTCTACTGTAATCATGCACCCTAACTGTATGTTATTCCTAATTTTTGTTTAAATACTGTACTGATGATGTCCTAAGATACTTAGGATGAAATATTTACAATTAAATAATTTTCACTGTGGTTTATACGTGTGTTTCTTCTAATTATTAACATGCATATAAGCTTTGTGAAAATGAGCGTGCTTGACGTAGGAGCAACATATATATGCTAAAGCTTGTCCTGCCAGCGGTTTTCACATGGCAAAAACTGCCTGGTGCAAACGTGCTAATTTTATCTGGTCTACAATGATCCAGTAATTTGATATGGATGAAAAAGACTGGAAGAAGAGAGATACTATGTTAAACTTACTATGAGCTATATATGTTATATACTAACTGCATGCACTAAATAAAATCATTCTTGCTAATGATTTTATTTAGTGGGTTTAGTAGCTTAATGGGTTTTTTAAGCTTTCCAAGCATGCAATATCTTATACAAATGGCTGTCATTTAATACATTTATAATTATACAAGGTCCTGAAAAAGCTATTCAAAGAAACAGAAAACCTGTGAATCTGATAAAAACTTTTTATATGGAAGAATATTATGCACACATTACTATTATTATGTCACAGGCAACTGCAGATGCTTGAAAATAGCAGCTGCTTTAATCCTGTTATGCTTCCAAGATGAGCATGAAAAGAATTAAAGACCTGCACAATGTTTGGTTCTAAATTCAATATGATGAAACTAACACCAAAACTTTACAGTTTTTTAAAAAATATGGGGATATAGTTACATTTAAAAACATGTTTGTATTTATTTAAAAGTATTATTGAGTATTTATAGTTCAAAAGTGAGAAGGTGAATGTCACTAATACAAGCAAAAATGTGTGCCAGTGAGAGCTAGTACAAGTGAACAAAATATAAAAAATTATATGAAAGTTGACCCTCATCATACAATGCTATAAAACTGAATGTATGAATTATAGAGACATTCTTACTGAATGTCCTAGACAAATCTATGTAAGCATGCCTGAAAAAGAGGTTATGTAAAATTGCTGAAGATAAACTTGAGAAATGACAACTGGATTGAGACCAAATCAAAGTTGTTAACTTTAAGACAAGTCATTGAACAATTTAAATGTGGAAATATATAATATAATATGCAATGATATAATGAATACCAGTGAGTTAGCTGGTCTCAGAAGAAAATGACAGGATTTTTCTAACCAGAAATGCAAGTTTTTCATCCCATAAGACTCTAAACTGACAAGAGAATATATTCACTTTACAGGCATGCAGATCAGGTAGATAGAATCAACCACTGTATCAGAGCATTAATTAGGTTTCTATAAAGCCAAATGTCATAGCTGTATTTGGTTACTGAGCCTAGTACATTCAGGTGAAGATGAAAAAATGGAAACACTATTTAAATCTAAAGCAGCTGCATTTACTCATAGAGAATATTACTCTGCTTAAATTTTAAAATAATTTACATTAATGTTCTCATATCAAGAAGAATAAATAACAACACTTACATGGTTTGGAAGGTACAGTATAAGCATCCGTTACAATCATCTTTTCTTTCATTTGCGTATCTGCATTGGGTGGTGGAAGCTATTTAAAATGTATATAAGAAGCTTCTTAATAATAATAGCATACCAATATAAGACTCTAACTTTCTTGATAGTAATTATAATGCAACATCTAATTATGTAAAGTGGGATTAAATTATTATTACCTCCCAGTGGTACTTCAATGAATGTACAGGACACAACATAATTAAGTTCTTGGATTCATAAATGAAAATTGGTTTGAACAGTGTCTTGTATACAGATAATTTAGTGTTTTGACTAATTTCTTTCTTAATCCATATAAATTTATTCCGCTGACTTCCTACCATACCAGCTGTACCACAATGTAAAATTATGGTACAACATAACAGAATTTCTCATTTTCATATATTTTGTAAAATGCATAAGTATCTTTTAGATTTGCAGAAAGAGGGTTGGTGAGAGGACAGAACCTTGTGAAATCCCAGTATTAGTTGAATGGTGAGAGGATAAGGAGCCATCCACCATCTCACACACACACAGTGTGCATCCAGACAGAAAGCTGGCAATCCAACGAAGTTCTGGGAGAGTCCAAATGATGGTAGTATGCTTAGTAAGCCTTTGTGCCGGACCCGGTCAAACGCTTTAGAGATATCAAGTGCAACCATTTGAGATTTGTCAAACGTCTCCATAGCATTTGGCTAGAGATGGGTGAAATGAGGGTGAAATGTGTGAGCAGATCTCCTGTTGATCGGCAGTGACAGAATCTGTATGGTGGTTGTTTATTAGGTGGGTGCCTTCAAGGTAGTGTAGGAGTTGTGAATTGATAATTTTTTCCATTACTTTAGACAGGACTGAGTTAAGCGAGATAGGGCAGTAGTTGGATGGTACTGACTTGTCATGCTACTTATGAATTGGTTGAATATGGGCCAGTTTCCAGGTTGTGAGATAGACAGCAGTGAAGTAAGAAAGTATATATAGGCAACATAGGATTAGGAGTCAGTTCTGATGCACAAACTTTCAGGACAATTGGAGAAATGCCATCAGGGCCAGGAGACTTCTTTGTATCTAATTTGGATAGTATTTTTCTGATCTCTTCCTGGCAAAAGGATATAGGGGACATTGTATGTTGGGCAACTGGAATGGTTGGGGGGGGGGGATTTACCATTGTCAGTTATGCACACATTGGAAGCAAAATGTGAAACCAAAAGACTGGCTTTTTCTGTAGGTGATGATGCAATAGAGCCATCTGGATATGACAGAAATAGGAATAGTGTTGGGCAGAAGAAACAGACTGCTTTGGCGAGAGACCAAAAGGCTCAGCTACCGTTAGGACAGGCTGCTAGTTTCCTACTTTTTGATCTTTCAAACTCTGTTTTGGAGGGATTGATTGTATTTTTTTGCATCTGTTTCGGGTTTCAGTATAAGCTCTAAAGGAGGATGGGGTTCTTGATTTGAGCCAGTTACGGTATGTTTGATTGTTCATTTGTACATCCTTGGCACATCTTTTGGAGAATCAGGGTTTAGCTAGGGAATGGCAGTTTGGAATAGTGTGGGGAATGTATGTTTTCATGCTGGTGATGATTACTTTGGTAATAAGTTCGGTGCATATGTTTGGGTTGGAAAGCTGGAAGCAATAGTCCAACCACGGAAATGTGGGATAGAAATTGTGGAAGCGGTCCCACTTGGGACTGTTATAATGCCAAACTACTCTTGTATGGGAGTGGCTGTGTAAGCGTTGTTGCATGGGGGGAGGAGATGAGCACTGGATTGTGGTCAGAATCATCTAGGGCAGTGTTTCTCAACCTGTGGTCTGCGACGATGGGACAGGCAGACAAATTAATTAAATAAATATATATTTTTTAGTTATCCAAACAAATTAAAATTGAATAAATAAGTAAAAATTATTGAAATCAAACGGAGACTAAAAAAAAACAATAAATAGTGTCAGAATGTTCAAATGCGGAAGCAATAAAACTATATTGTTATTCACTTCACCACTCTTTTATTACTCATCATTCTCGCACTACAATAATTTGTAGCAGCAGAATGACGAATAATAAGAGGGGTGAAGTGAACAACAATTATAGTTTTATTGCTTCCATCTTCCCTTGCTGTTTTGTCAGGTTTGAAGTGAATATGTGTTATCCACATTTCAACCAATTGCTTGTTGTTTATTGATTTTTATTACTGAAGGTTTTCTTCCTTCAACCAAGGCTCAGTATACCTTCAGAAGTGCTAAATGATACTTGGACAAAGTGTGTCGTGAGTTAACACCAGTATTTATAAATTTATATATTTTTCGGAAACATTTTTTAATAATGGAAAAGTGGCTTAGAACTAGGACTTTGAAAAGAAGAGCAAATGAAACAGATGATACTAACCATAATTGTGATACACATGTTGTAACAGCAAGTAAATCTGATACTATTAAAGTAGAAGAAACAAGCAGTTCAAAGAAAAAATACAGTAGGAAATATAACAGTTCATATTTGGAATTCAGGTTTACTTAGTGTGGAGATGAAAGTGAACAGAAAACTCAATGTGTTTGGTGTTATGAAGTGTTGTCGAACGAGTGCCTGAAACCTGTGAAACTCCAACGAGATTTAGAAACTAAACATTGTGATGTGAAAAATAAGTCAATTGAATTTTTTCAGCGACGCTTAGGGACATTAAATCATGGGAAAGATGTGGTTTTGGCCATGGATTCGATTAATAGCAAAACATTGGAAGCATCCTATCTCTTAAGTTTGCGCATAGCAAAAACAGGGAAACCTCATTCTATCGGGGAAAATTTAGTACTTCCAGCTATAAAAGATGTGGTAAAAACTATGTTTGGCAACAAGTTCCTAAACGATGTTGATGTGATTCCTCTTTCAATGACAAGGTCACAGATTAATGATATGGCAGGTGATGTAGAATCTCAGTTAATCGAAAAAGTTAAGAGTCCTTATTATGCGTTACAAAAGATGAGACTACTGATATTATAGATGATGCACAGTTAATATGCTATGTAAGATATGTGCATAACAACAACATTCATGACGATATTCTGTTTTGTAGAACTTTGTCATCCCAAACAACTGGAGAAGAAATATCTCACACTCTCAATAATTACATAATACACAAAGGGATCCAGTGGAAAAAATGCATGACCTTTTGTTTGGATGGAGCTTGTGCCCTTAGAGGCAAGCATAGTTGGGGGTTGTTTCTATGGTCAAGGAAGTGGCTCTGGATATGAATCGGGTATATTGTTTCATACATAGGAAAAGTTTGGCCTCCAAAGGAATGCCACGAGAATTTAAAACTGTGCTAACAAGGCTGTAAAGCTAGTTAATTTTATTAAGGCTTGACCATTAAATAACAGGTTATATATAACTTTATAGAAATTTAGAAATAACTTTCAGTACTCTGCGATGAAATTGGCAGTGAATATATACAACTTTTGCTTCATTCTGAAATTCGCTGGCTTTCCAGGGGCAAAGTACTAACAAGATTATTTCAATTAAGGCACGAAGTTTTATTGTTTGTAAATGAATGTAATTCTAATTTTGCATCACTCCTTGTTGACGAAGCATGGTTATCAACACTATCCTATCTTTCAGACATTTTTTTCGAAACTAAATCTCTCCCTTCAGGGAAATTCTTTAAGTGTTCTTGATACCTATGACAAAATAAAGGCATTTGAGGAAGAAAAAAAAAAAAAAAACTGGTGTTGTGCATTACTTATGTAAAAGACAGATAATTTGCACCTTTTCCAACATTAGAATCCTTTTTAGTGGAAAATGATCTTTTGTTGATTCTGAGATTCTGGAAAGGGCTTGTGACCACCTCAAAATTCCGAAACAGACTTTTGAAACATATTTTCTGAATAAATTTTATAAAAATTTCTGTGGGTTAGATCTATTTCAAGCTTACAGTCATGAGAAAGACCTTTCGTTATCAAAAAAAGAACAGTTAATTGAGCTTTCAAGCAACAGTGGGATTAAAATGCAATTCCGTGATCTTGGTTTGGCTAGATTCTAGATCTCGCCTTCAGTGAGAAGTGAATTTCCTGAATTATCTGAAGAAGCACTGAAAATCGTCATGCAGTTTTCTACAACTATCTTTGTGAGAAAGGATTTTCATTGCTCCTTCAAATAAAATCAAAATACAGAAATCATGTTAGTGTGTGTGTGTGTACCGATTTTTGACTGAAAGTTGAACAATATTGAGCCAGATATCCAGCAACTCTGCAAAGGCCAAGAAGCTGAAACATCTCATTAAAAGTAAGTAGTAACATAATTATATTATTTATTTGAACTACAGTTTCCGATTATTCTTGTTACTGGTTTTGGAATTAATCCATTTCCAAAATCAGACAAAATCGGGGATGAAAACGAAAGTTACGCAAAGTGGCGTCACGGTGAGCCTCAGCTCTGCTGGCGAGGGGAATAGTTTCCCGCAACCCATTTAGCGAAGTTCTATCTTGTGCAATTGCTTGCTGGAATATGCAGCCGAGCACATCGAATCCATCACATGCTGGCAACAACATCCATACGGTCATGGATTGTACAAAAACACACATCACAACATAACGAATACAAGCAGCACACAGGATGGTTATAAATTAAACCACCACATGATTAATGAATCTGCCAGATTTACGATGACCACTGTTGTGCCTCTGGATAAAACAGGACGGATATAATTAAAACCACCATCATAACACGATTAGTACAAATCACATGTGTATGGTATATACGGTATACAGTTGCTGGCAGGAAAATGCGCCCAACCACGTGGATGGCTCTTTGCAGCTGACATCAAGAAGGACCTCACATAACGGGATGTCTTAAATTTTTTTTGCTGGTCATGGAAAACTCGTCAGGGAAATAAGGTGATTCATATCATCCAGAAGTGTGTGTGTGTGTGTGTGTGGATGTGTGGGACATTAATGGCTATGGGATGTTCTGAGTGAAATTTTTGGGTATATGCAAGGGATGGTTTGGACAGGACAAGAGATGTCATCCATGATGGAATCCATGTTTGTCAAGTATTATTGGAATCCATGGATGTCAAGTATTATTGGAATACATGGATGTCAAGTATTCAGTATTATGATGAATGGAGTAAGATAAGAACAACATTTTCCCCCTCGTCTCACAACGTGCTTAGTGAATGGAACAGTTTACATGTCGCAGGTCAAATCAGAGAGTGTGTGAAGATAAAAGCTGTTGTGGGGCTAGTGAGTATGGGCAGATGAATGGGGATTAGATATAAAATATAAAAGTTGCTGTGGGTAGATGAACTGGGATTAAAGATAAACGTTGTTGTAGGCAGATGAATGAAGGTTTCAGCAGAATGGTGCTGACATTCCCCATTCATTTGCCCATGGTACCAACAGTGCTAAAAAAGTTGTGGGGTGAGCTTAATGAGTGTGGGCAGGTGAATGGGGATAACATATAAAATATAAAAGTTGCTGTGGGCAAATGAATGGGGGTTATCAGCGGGACGGTGCTGAAATAGCCATTCATTTGCCCACAGCAAATCGGAAACAGATACCTTTATTTGTTTAATAAAAATTAAAACTTTGTTCAGTGATGATACACTTTTAATCGTTTACTTTCAACTTAATTATGTTTCCATATGTATTCAAAACATGCTTTTAGTAACAACATTTTTCCAAAATGTTGGTAATCCCCACATACATTTTTAAAAAAATTACATAATTTAGTGGTCCATAGAATTGTTTTAGGCATTTTACTGGTCCTTGGGCTTAGAAAGATTGAGAAACGCTGACCTAGGGGACCCACTACTTTCACTGTGTATTTGGAAAGGTCATTGGTTAGGAAGAGATCTAGGATGTTTGGAGAGTGGTTCAGGTTGGCTGGTATTCTGGTTGGCATCTGAACAAATTGTGTAAGGTTGTGAGTGATGGCATATGATTCAGCATCTCTGCCTGCAATATCGGTACAACTGGAGGAGGAAAGCCAGCTGGTATTGTGGACATTAAAATCTCCTAGAAGGATAATTTCGCTGTTGGGAAAGTTGGACGGGAGAAAATCAATTTTTAAGAATTAAAGAGCTCAGAGTGGCTGGTTGCATTGGAGGAGCGATAAAGAAAGCAAATGAATTTGACTGAGTGAGAAAGGGGTATTTTCAACCAAAGAAGGTCACAGTTGGGCAATTCTAGGTTAGGTGCTCTCTGGCAAGGTACTGGAAGGCTGTTGGAAGGATGTCACTTGTATACAGATTGGTGAAGATGGATCCTTGTGGCAGAACATTTATCCTATAGGATGGACTTGTGAATTCAGATGAATTTTTATTTTCCTAATGGAGAGCAGCACTGGTTTTAGACGTTTTTTTTTTTTTTTTTTTTCAGTTTACTGCTTTCGTTGTTTTATACAGTAAGACTTCCTTCCATACAGTGTGGCTGATGTGTCTATATCAGACTTCCTTCCATGCAGTGTGGTTGCCAGGTCTAAAACAGAAGATATCTTGGTAAGATATCTTCTATTTTTGGAATGCAGATCAGTGCTATAGGGAAGTACTTATTAGAGTCATCAGTAGCTGAGTTATTGAGATTTGGCGAGGTTCTATGATTCAGACCAAAGTTTCAGGAGTCATTCAGCATTTATTATTGAGAAGAAGTAGAAATTAAATAGCCGTAGCCAGGTTTTTGCTTTCAAGCCAAGGCAAGTACAGAAATCATATTTAGCGTACAAGAGGACTTTTGATGACGCTAACTGTTCTGAACTCTTCGCATCTTGTAGATTTTTTTTTTTTTTTTTGGGAATTGGAATGAAAACTGAGTGATTAATATCTTTGGGTAGAAATCCAGTCTCATATATTTTACTGCATAATTTTGTTAGGAATTTCAGTCCTCCTCCATCTAGAGCCCTCAACCATTCTGCCAAGATATTATCTATTCCTGCAGCCTTATATATATAGTTTTCTGACAGCATTTTCAACTTCACAAAGTAAAATGGATGGTCCTTCTAAATTTGTCTGTTTGGGAATATTATTTCTTGTTGCTCGTATAATTTCCTTGTGTATTCAATCCATCTTTCCATGATTTCTTTTTTATCCACTAGAATATGGTCTCTTGAGTCTCTAATGACACTTGGCGATTTACTGTATTTGTCCTGAGTGTCATTTCTCTGTTTCTGTGTTTTTCTATCAAGGTTTTCTATGTCTGTACATTTATTCTTAATCCATTCCTCTTTGGCTTTCCTGCATTCTTTTTTTATTTCTTTATTCATACTTTTATATTCAGGTTGTTCTTCAACTTTTTTCTCTGTTCATCAACTTTCCTATTTATTCATTTATCCAAGGTTTATTCCTTTTTAATCATAGGAGATTTAGTTGATGCTATTCTTGAATGTTGGCCAATTCATGTTAGTTTTATCAATTGGTGTTCTATTTTCTGTATGAGTTGTGGTGTCAAACTTGTTAAGGGATTTTGTGAATTCTTTTATAAAGCAGTCTTTAACATCTCTTGATATCTTAATTTTACTGTGATTTTTCAATCACTTGGTTGTGGTCTGATCCTATGTCTGCTCCAGAATATATTTTTGTTTGTGTAACTGCATTGTGGCATCTTTTGCTTATTATTATATAGTCTTCTGGGAGGATGTTTAAATAGCGTGTTAATTCAATTCTATGAAACCAATGACCAATTATTAGGTCATTGATTTCATAGAATTGAATTAATCTTTCACCTCTTTCATTTCTGATTCCAAGTCCTTGGTTTCCCATGCAAAATGGGATTTTTTTCTGAACCAACTTTTGCATTTAGGTTGCCTATCATTCTAATAATATCATCTGACTTAGCACTAGAGATTGCAGTTTGGATGTCTTCATAAAATTGTTCCAACTCTTCATGTGGTCTTGGATTGGTGCATGTGCTTGGAAAATATACAAGTTGAATGGTTGTGCAGTTATTTTGGCTGTTATGATTCTGTCATTTATGGGCCAATATCCATATAGAGATTTTGCAATTATATTACTTAGACAAGCGCTACTCCGTTAAGGTGTAAGTCACTGCCAGAATAGATTATAGTGTGATTTTTTCTTCTTATTATGCCTGTATCTGTCCACCTTACCTCACTGATACCTGCAATATCAGCCTTCATCACTTCTAATTCCTGGTTTAAGTTGTCTAATTTGTCTGGTTTATAGAGTGTCCTAACATTCCACATTACTATTTTCAAGAGATTGCTCCTGGTTTTCAGACAAGGTACATCTGAGAATATCCTCCCTGGAGGCTTTGGGATATTATCTTCATACACTACCTTAGTAGTTCTTCTCTTATAATTCCTGGTTTCAAGCTCTTCTTCCCTGTAGCTATAAGAGCTGATGGTTGCAGGGGTCTCAACCACATCTCTAACTTCATATTGTGACATGGTGTGGTTCATGGTTGACTATGGATAAATACGTTGTGAGGATCCAATCTCTTCCATGACGGCTGGCCACAAGTCCCTTAGATGCCAGGAGTGTGCCTTTGATGTGCCGCATATCTTGCTGTCATGCCCTTGATCAGTCAGTGATGATTCTTCTGCCATCTTGGCCATTCCAGACTTCGTGCACATAAAGGTTAATATTCCCTATTTACAGCATTCTATATTGCTGATACCCTCACTTAGTTTAACCTATTTTAACATTGTCATATCCTAAAAAATTGATACTACTTGCCTCAAAACAATAACTTTATCATTTCCATCTACATTCACCCCTTGCAGGTTCTTATGCCATGACACTGCTTCAAGTAGTCACTTAAGTTTGTAAAAATCGCTGGTTCTTGAGCTTCACATATATCCTAACCGAAAATTCCACAGGCTTAGCCAACTCCTGTGTCATGATCACTCTTCTCATCCATTTATGTTTTCATTTATACAACAATTTTCAGGTAAATAAACTCCATCAATGCAACAATTCTTTTCCCTCATTTATGATACTCCAGGCATTTGTAAACAAACACAGCAATAACTCATTTTTGATCTATAAGCATCCTGCACGTGCCACCTCTCGACTGTTATTTCTCCGCACTTGACTTCCTCCTCTTTATCACCACATAAATGGCACATTATTCCTCAGAACCATCCACTCTCCATCATGTCAGACCATTCCATTCTTATGATGATCACTTTCGTATGCACATTCACTGCTAGTCAGCATACACTGTCCTTCTGCAGTCTCCCTGTCTGTCTTCCAATGTTGTTCTCATTATCATCGTTCATTCTTGCAAATGTTCTCACACTTCCCCTCCACCGTATTTCCATTCACAAGCAATTCTTCAACCTCACTTTGCTTTCATTGTTTTACATTGTCTTTTACTCCCTCAGCCTATCCATTCTCTCTCTCTTTCTTCTCCTTACCACAATTCTTCCTTCCAACAATCAGCAGAAAATCCTTTCAAATGTAATCCATCATTCTTAATGTTCCATTCTTTCACACATTCCCAAACATTTACAAATTGTGCTCATTTCTCTCACACAGCTATGCCAACATGAATGAATGGTATGAATGTGATGTTGTAGCAACCCATCCTGTCAATACAAGGGCAACATGCTGACTACCTTTCCTACCACACTATTTAACTTCTGGTCTCTTCAATAATCTCTTGATATGTATCCTCACATTCTCATTATGTTCAACCAAATCATTCATTTCTACATCCACCACTAACTCTCTTATTTGTTTTAATACTCATATCCAAAGCTTTAATTACCATACTGATCCTTCTTCCTAGTAAATAAACATTGTGCACCCTCTCATTCTTTCATACACACCACTTTTGAATTGTTCATTATAATTTCCACTTAATTTTTTTTTCACACTTCCATTAACTTACTTTTTATAATGTGAATCACACCTATGGCAAAGAGTAAGCAGGGTGGTGGTCTTACACCACATGATGAAATTTATCTACCACCTAAAGATATTCACTAAACATTTATGCCGGTGGTGGGATTCAAATACACAATCAGTTGGTTGGAGACCATCATGTTTCATCTCGTTTCTCATTATCACTAACTCTATTTTTAAGTCTTGCACAATGTTAATTGCATTCACTCTACACACACACACGCACATGCTTTTCAGTTGTGTTATCTTTCTTAAATCTCTTGCTCCTCCTCCTTCCCATTACCACTCATTGCTTTCTACCCATTCCAGAAATTCAGGTCCTGCAAACAGAGACAAACTGGCTAGAAGAATACACAGAATTAACACACTCATGCCGGGCACTGTACAAATTGTATTACTCAGTACTTGCCCATGAGGCAGGAATGAATAAATTGATTCATATTTCCAGTGTGCCATATGTCAGGCATGCGACAAATCACTGCATCTACTTTCTAGAGAAACCAAAGTAATGTTAGAAGGGAAAAGACTTTCTGTTTTCCAGTTATTCTAAATTGAAATCAATATACATAAAATTTTGTTGGAAAATACTTGACACGGTTCTTCTTTTATAAAACACAGTATTCATTTTTATGCACTAAGACAAATTTTTATTTGCAATGCAATGAAACTGCACAGTTACTAAATCCCCCCCCCACACACACACACAACCACTACAATGCTACAGGTGCAAGCAATACAAAATAAATGTACACTCAATGGACAAAACGTTAGAAATAGGGGTGTTGGGAAGTTCACACTGGCATCCCCTGTGCAGAGTGAAACATACCAAAAAGAATGTAAACAGTAAATAGGCAGACACCAGGGCTTCCAACAGTCTATCACAATCAACAAACATGGGTAAATGTGGAAATCTTAGCGACTTTGATTGTGGACATATTATCGGTGCAAGGCAGATGGGTTATTCTATGGTAGGTATCCTATGGTTCTCAAGGGCAACCATACTAAGGGTGTATTGCGAGTATACCATCAATGGACATACTAGTGCCCAGCAAGCAAGTGCTGTTTGGTCGGTCACCACTTGGGTCGATGTAGACTGTCCAGGTTTATACAGACCTACCACAGGACAACAGCGGCATAAATTTCATCCAGTTTCAATGTTGGAGGTCCAAGAAGCATCATCAAGTGAATGATACAGCATACCCTGCATATTATGGGCTATGGGAGGTGATGTACTAATTGTGTACCACTATTAACAGCTCGTCATCGGGTGTTGACGAGCTATCAACAGTAGTGTTGGGACCATCAAAACTGGATCTCATCTCTACAGAGAAGAGCAGACCAGAGTTGTGTAGTCTAATGAATCCCATTATCAGTTGTACTGAGCTGACAGGAGGGTGTGAGTGTAGCATTGACAACATGAGACCATGACCCCATCATGACAGGTCAGTTCTATTTGAGGAAATGGTGGCTATGTGATGATTTGGGGAGCCTTCTCGTGTGACACATTAAGTCCTTTAGTGTATCTGGAGAGGTCCTTAAATGCTGTGAGCTACCAGAATGTGCTGGCTGATCACCTACACATTTTCATGGCCTTCACAAATCCAGCAGCCAATGGTCTGTTTCAGCAGAACAATGTACCGCCCCATGAAGATAAAGAAGGGTGAAGAAGATAAAGCAATTTAGAGTCAAATGGATAACAAAAGGAATAAACGAGGAAGTGCAGAAGAAAAAGAGATTATGGAAGGCATATAAAGAGAGAGAGAGAGAGGGGGGGAGAACAGTTGCATGAGGAATATAAGTCTCTGGCTAGAAAAGTGACTAGTATTATAAGGAGATAAAAATTAGAATATGTAATCCAAGGAGAATCTTATGGAGTTTTTTTTTTTTTTTTTTTTTTTTTTTTGTTGTTGTTGTTGTTGTTGTTGTTGTTGTGTGGCAAGTAGGAGGAAAAATGATAGTGGGTAGATTATATTGCTGGGTGGAGATGCGAATCGGGTGACCAAAGCAGATGACATAGATCACTGCAATCTTATCTACAGTAAATATAAAATACAAATAACCTATACAAAACTCAAACAAGCCTTGTGTAACCAATACCAACTTATCATAAAAAATTAAATTGCAACCTAAATACACAAATATCTGCAAACATTCGTCAAAATAAAACATACTGCTGCTACAGCTCTTCAATGATAGCCACATTCCAATACACTCCCTAGAACATCCCAGAAATATTTCAGTGAACTAAACAGTAATGCCTCTTTTAATAAAACCAACAATCTTCTGCATTTTACTAGCTTTACCAAACTCTGAAACAAAATACCCAATTTCTTATATCCTTCTATTAAATAAATTTTCCAAAGCCTGTCTATTCAAATTTATATCCATCTAATACTACTCTTTTCGAAATGCATATAGATATATTTTCACATTAAATCTTAAACCACACATACATATCCATTCTTCCAATATTTTTAAGATCAACCTGAACAAAACTGAGATAATTAAAACACGTCACTTCTCTCATCTTCCACTTTGTGTACTATTGTAACTTCTGTAATAGCACACAGTCATACTGTGTGCTTTAGGCTTCATGAAATAAAATAGCACTGGGAAAGGATTAAAACAGATGTTTAATTCTTCTAGTATTTTGTCTCAGTCACAGAGACATCTTCTGGGAATACAATATAAAACTGTAACACATACAAAGGCAACACAAAACTAAGTGAAACTAGGGAAACAAAAGAGTAGAGGCCTAAAAGGTAGGATGTCCTCCTCTGTGAATACCTGCTGGAGGCCTTGGGATCTCTAAGGATTAATGTTTCCCATGTTTTGAGAAGTTTTAACACATCCATATTTATTCGGATTAGGCTGATTTCTGAGGGCAGCTGCAGATTCTAAAAAAAAAACAATCATCTAACCATCCACATGGAAGACATAAAATATACATCTGTAATCATGACAACAGATAGTCAGGTTTAGCAAATTATGCTTTAGATACTACATATAGAATCAAATGGGGAAAACCACCATAGCTTATTGCAGGAAGTTTTTTTTTCATGTTGCTCTCACCCACAAAACATTATTTGAAACCTATAATATATTTTGTACTGTGAGCAGGCTAAAGATATTTTTTCTATTTTTATCAATGTTACATATTTTTTGTATTTTTAATTAATTAATTTTTTTTTACATAGTCAACAAACGATATCCTAGAGACTAAATATGGAACTTTTTCAAGCCACCAGGCCTTCAATAAGTTTGCAACAAAAAAAAAAGTGCATTTTGTAATTAATGACATTCTTGTATTATAACATTCTTCACATATGTACTGCACACATAATTTTGTTTAGCTCATTTTGCCATTGAACTAGCCGAAATGAAATATTTTAATAGTAACCAGAAATACCAAATTTCATTAATTCCATCAAAGAAGGAATTATTATATCATATCAAATTGTTTTGTCAATAAAAAGAGAATTACAACAGGAAGGAAAGAAAGAAAGAATCCATTCATCACCTAGTTTTGAACCTAAACTAGTTCAAACAATAACAATCAATGCACTGCAGCATACCATTATGACAAAATACACATTACATTAGCAAGCTCTTTTGTTTACATACAATACCATTTGAAACAGCTGAGAGTATAATTTTCAATCATCAATCTTAACATTATATATCTGCTAAAACTATCACAATCTCTGCGAAGCATTTACATTAGTCAAAATAGGCTTTAAGGCACTTAAGGATCAAAGCTATAACTGTGAGGAGACCTCCATATAGTCTTTTAAGGAATGCAGAGAACCGACTGGGGCTTCTGACCTAATGTCAAATCCTCACCTTCTCATGGTGTATCCTGTTATGTATCCTAGATACTGAACAAATGAGGATAAGCTACCAATTTGAGATTTAGCTCACCAAATTGAATTCTTACTACTTTAATCCACAATGTAAAATGATGGTACAAAATGACAGAACTTCATGCCAGCTGAGGCATCCCCTGATTAAACAAGACCCTCATTGTTTTTGTCGAGGAACTAGGGTAAACAGTACAAAGTCGGCTACTGGAACACATCCCAACTCAACATCAACAGAGTTCAAGATTGGTACTAACATGTGAAGCATCAAGAGAAAAGAAATAGAAATAGCAAAAGAAATGGATAAGTCCAAAATTAGCATAACAGAAGTGACTGAAACAAAAAAGATAAAAACAGGTGAGATCTTTCTAAGCAACAAATACAAAATGTTATATTCAGGCAATAACAATCAGGGAAAAACAGAGAACAGCTATAGTATTCGAACACTAAATATGAGGATAATCTTCTTGAATGCCAGGAAATATTAAATAGAGTGATGTGGGCAAATATCAGAATGGGAAACTGGACAATGAGACTTATGTGCTTATGGTCCAACAGAAGATTCTACCAAAGAATAAATGGAGACATTAGAGAAGGAAGCTGATACAATGAAAAAGGAAAAATTGGTCCTTGTTGGAAATCTAAAAAGCATATAAATCTCCTTCACTATGTTATAGCTGACGGTGTTATTTTCCCACTAGTTCAGGACATAAGAATATATATATATATATAGCAAATTTGAAACAGGAAGTGATCACTATTTCGTTTTGAGCAGGATAAAATTGAATTTCATATTGAAAAGAGTGTGTAAGAAATTTTAGAATGGATCAAAGTTAAGCAGCTTTCAGGGGTGAACTATAGACTCAAATACACAAATATCCAAGAAAAAAAATGAAAAAGTTTGAAAACAAGAACCAAACCTTGGAGATTCAGTAGCATGAAAAAAAAAACATTGACTGATTCAGCCAGAGAGGTATGTGGTGAGGCTGTTGGTAAGGAGAAAAAAATCCACTCCATGGTGGACTCAGGAAGTTAAAAAGGCAGTCAATGAAAAAAAGAAGAAGAAAGCATATCAAAAATTCCTGGTGAGTAAGTTAGCTTGTGCTCTTAGAGAATACAGAGAAAAATGTAAGAAAGCAAAGCATTATGTAAAACTAGCTAAACAACAGTAATGGGAAGAATTTAGTAAGAACACAGAAAGTAAATATCAGGAAGGTAGCAAAATATTCAGGATTCTATTGAGAATACTTAAAAATGGAGGAAAAACTACTGTAAGAGGAATCAGAGATGATAAAGATGCCATTAAAACTGAACATAAAGATATTCTAGATGTCTTGAGTAATTACTTTGAAAGATTGCTAAATGAAACTAGCAGTCAGTACTGTGGTAAAAAAACTTCCAATAGGAATGCAATCAGGAATATATATCCCTACTTGGAAGTAGAAAAAGCCATCAAAAACTGGAATATGGAAAGGCAGCTGGAATAGAATGAGAAATGAGACCAGAAATGCTCAAATATGGAGGTATAAAAGTTTTACAATGGCTGCTCTGCATAATTCAGAAGGTCTGGTGAGAAGGTCAAATTCCAAATGATTGGAATAGAGCTCTCATAGTACCCATCTATAATAAAGGGAAATAAAACTGAACGTGGGAGTTACAGAGGGTTCCCGGTAAGATTTATGCATGTATACTTGAGAAACAGCTAAGAAAAATTGTGAAAGGTAAGCTTAGTAAAGAACAAGCTGGATTCAGGCCAAAAAGAGGTTGCAAGGATCAGATTTTCACTTAAAACAAATAGTTTAGAAATCTTGGGAATGTAACAAGGATTTGTATTTAAGTTTCATAGAGCTGGGAAAGGAAAATAACACGGTACCAAGAGGAAACCTCTTCAAAATGCTACAGTTATATACTGTAAATGAGACTTTATGTGAAGCAACACATAGTTTCTGTTTAAGAAGTCAGCAGTTAGAAATGAAGAAGGTGCAGGAAGATGGTTTGATGTTAAATCAGGTGTGTGACAAAGGTGCACGTTATCTCTACTGTTATTTATTGTATATATGGATCACATTATGAAGGATGGCGATATTAAATCTGATATCAATATTGTGATGTTAATCTTAGCTCTTTACTTTATGCAGATGATGTTATACTTTTGAATTAATCCAGTACAAATATGTAAGACCCTGATTAAAATTAAATAACTGTTGTAATAAATTTGGTATAAAAATCAGCAATAAAAAGACAAAGACAATGAAAATGGATAGAAATACTGAAAACAAACTGTATCCTGAATGGTGAACCTACAGAACAAGTAAAACATTTTGGCAATTTAGGCACAATTTTAGTGAAGATGGCAAATTAAATATGCAAATAGATAACAGAATTAGTAAAGTATTAGTATGGTAGGAAGTCATCTGAATAAACTTACATGGAATAAGAAAAAAATTAGTCAAAACACTAAATTAGATGTAGACATCGTTCGAACCAATTTTAACTTATAGATTTGAGAGCTGGGTTAGAAATAAAACACCTGATCAGAGACTTGAGACCACTGATAAGAGAGTTCTGAGGAGGATTAGGGCCTTAGCAGATAGCATCACTAGCAGTATCATATTAAAAAAATGAGGATATTAGAAAAGAAATTGCCATCGTTAGCATTCATGATAGCAGAGCTAATCTCAAATGGTATGGTCACTTAAAGAGAATAGGCAGGAAACATTAGCAAAACATAAAAATTCTTTGCCAGGTTTACAAGAAAAAGATCCAGATGAAGACCAAGATACAGGTGGAGTGGCACAGTAAAGAATGCTTTAGAAAACAGAAATATAAGATCTGATAATGGACAGATAACAGAATACTTCGGAGGAAATTTGTTCACCAGAAGTTAGTAATAGCATAACTTTTTCATGTAGTACTATTATAATATCCTGTACATACCCCTTAGGGTACATATCAGCAATTTGATGATGATGGAGGTGATGATGAAAAAAAAAGAAAAAAAGACTATTTTGCCGTGAAGTTTACTGCACATTTATGACAAGGATCTGTTTTTGGCTTAGAAATTTGTGTTGTCTTACTCTGCCACTATAAATGGTCCAAATGGAATCACTCAATAATTTTTTTTCAAAAATCCTAAGCAGCAAATATCTTTAACCTCTACCCAGCAAATACAAAATCATTAACAGTTCTAATCATTTTACCAAATTTGCCGTTAGAAATTATCTGAATGAAACCAAAACTGAACTAATTAACATTTTTGTGCATTCTAAACCTTCATTTTAACTCCCCCATTTGAACCCACACACACACACAAAATCCATCAAGAAGAGAGCATTTCCAGTATATATATAATTTCAATATGTTTTGACCTTTTTATGCCCCTGAAAGTGATTCAATTGTAACAAAAATTTCAGCCGGAATGGCTTTTCAAGTTTTATGGATACCAATAATTTCAATAAAATCTATTTAGCCAGCATCCCAAAATAACTTAATTATGAAGGAGTGAACAAAATAAATCTAACAAGTGCTTAAGAATTTTGTGAAATGCACTTAAAATATATTTATTACAACTGATGAAACATCACAAAATGAATGATTAATAAAGTTATCTTGTTTCTTATTTCAAATACTGAATATCCTCACCTCCCTTCAATCTTTCCCTATATCACTGAAATGCAAATTAAATAGTGGTCCTAATACAGAATCCTGAGGTACTCCACTTATCATCCTCATTCTCCTATATTCCACTCCAACATATACTACTCTCTGGTGTCTATCTGTCTGTCAGCCAGCCCCATATTCATCCTGCTCGCTTCATATCCATTCCCATTTGCTCTAACTTTTGTAATAGTTCAACATGTGGGTATTCTGTCAAATGGCTTTGCAAAGTCCAGCAGTATCATGGTATAGCAATTTGATTCATCCAATTCCACCGTTGCTTTATTATAAAACATGAATAAATTATGAGGAAAGGACCTACCCTTTACAAAACTGGGCTGCCTACTATAGAGTATCAAATCCATATCTACCCACTGCCTTAGAAGCTTGCCAGAGCTAAGACTTAGATTGAACAACTTCATTAGTGGCAATACCAATTCTCTTGTACATTCATGCAATACATAGGCTGAATATGATATCCAGTCCCAATGTTGTATTCACACCTGATATTTTTCAATATGTTAAACACCTCCTGTTTGTCCACCTCAATTCTGATATGTGTCTATTAAATCATCAACTGCAAAATCTCAATTTGGATGATACACCTTTGCAAAATGATAACTCAACTATTTCTTTTGTCTCTTTCACTATCCTAACATCAGCAGTGATTAAAGTCATCCTACCATAGTTATTTTCCCTCTTACTTGCTACATAACGAAAAAACTCTTTTGGATTTACTTTGGACTGATTAGCTAATTTTCTCTCGTAATCTGATTTGGCCTTTCTTATTATACTAGTCACCCTTCTTGATTGCACTTTGTGCTGCTCATGGGTATGAGCAGTACAAGGTATCACCTTTTTCTTTATATTCCCTCCACAGCAGTGTTTTCTTTTTTTCTAGCTGTTGCTTAATCCAAATATTACACAGGTATTCAGGTACCATGAAATTTTTTTAACAGGGGCATTGTAAATATCCTTTAATTACAACCTCATTTAATTTTTAATTTTTTAGCCTAGTTGTTACAAAGGGGCTGCTCCACTGTCAAAAATAGAGGCTTAGCTTTTTCTTTCTTGCTTTTAAAAGGCAATTTATTTTTGATAGTATTAATTCTTATATTAGTCATCTTATACTATATATGTTATTAATTTTCATATTAGCCATAAAAGACTAAATAGTACAATGAAATGATTCTAGTTCACAAATAAAAATTGATGCATATGACTTTTATCATCAGATCATTATCAATCATTACTTACAAATCCTGATACATCATGAAAGTAAGGTGATGCAAACATTGTAACAGCAACAGAACGAACTCTGATTTTTCTTGCACCTTTCTTAAGTGCTTCTTCCATTTCTTCTTGAATTCTTTTCTGCAAAAAATATAAAAATATTTGTTAAGAAAACACATTAGGAAAACATGCCTCTAAATTTCTAACTTCACTAAAATTTTATAAAATATTCAACAAGAGAAATTTCAAATCACCTAATGTGTATGGCCTCCCTAAGGTTTGTATGGCTAGTAGCCAATTTAGACTGATATTAATGCTGTAGATCAGGGGTGTCAAACTGGCGGTGGTCATGTGCGGCCCCTGGCACCTCAAGAAAAGATTTTAAAAAAAGGATGATTGCTTTTTATAATAAAACAGAAATACCGTATTTACTCAAATATAACTCACCCTCACATATGACTCGCACCCCTGTACCCCGATTTTATTTTATGAAAAAAAAAATTAAAAAGTTTTACATGTACTGTACATCGCACACGAAAATAAAGTTTAACCACTTTCACGTCAGAACAATAACTCGCTCCCTGCGGTAAACAACATGCCTTCCCCAACTGCAATTAGAGATAACTGTATAAAAACGGCACTAAATGAATCAATGTCCCATCCAACATTAACCATGCTGTTTAGACTTAAGCAAAACCATATGTTGCACCAGCAAACACAGTATCTAACAAAAATCTATTGTTTTTAGTTAGATGTGTGTGTGAGTGCCCCACTAACTCAAATACAAAGCTGCAATAAAATTCGTAACCGTGTTAAATCTAAGACATATAGAGTGAATGTTGTTAAGATAGTTTCAGATATTATGGAATTTGGTTGAAGAGAATAAGTGTTTCAGCTCAAAAATGTCGGCTTGACTTCGTGTTTTGGTAACGCGATCTTTTGTTAATACCGCACCAATCATACCTGTTCTATCTCTATTGGCCTATTTCTGCCTATTTTTGCTGCCTATTTCATGTTCTGCTTTCACTTCCCAGACATTCGTGAAGGGTTCATTATTCGTGTTCATTACGTATCTAAAATCTTGTAAATTACTTGTAATTTTTACTTGGAATAATGAGAAAGAAGATGATGCTATTTGGATAGATGACTTTGACAATGCACACAAGGAAACCACTCTGGAGGTCGGAAGTAGCTATAATGAAGAGGAGATTCTTGGTAAGTCATCCCCATTTTCAGTTTTTTTTCTGAAAACTTTAGTTTCTAAAAATCCCCACATATATCTCGCCCCATGATTTTTTAGCTTTAATTTTGGGGGGAAAAAAAAAGTGCGAGTTATATTCGAGTAAATACGGTATAGATTTATTCGTTTTCATACGACATTTATAGTTACAATATGGATGCAACGACCTGCTATAATATAATTGCAGTAATAAAAATTTATATCGCAATTTCAATGTTAGATCCGATCCTAATCAGTCGTAAACTATATTCATGCTTTCATTGTTAATTTACAGCACGCTGCTGATAGCGTACTGAAAAAGTTTAATTCTATTGGCTACCAGCTGTTCACGTGACACGCAGCATACACACTCATGGGAATTCAGCTATGAGTTTATAATTGCCTGCTACAGTCAATCAGTGATCTTTGAAGTCAGTGCACCGAACACGATTCAACGACACTCTAGCAGTGAGAGAATCCCTTTTATTATTATTTTTTATTTTTATTTGCAATAGTATCGTGCACTGGTCTACAGTTTTGTACAGTTTTATTCAAACATTTTTATAAAAATTGTTAATAATATTAATACTATATTTATTCACCAAGGCAATGTCGCTTTCCAAGCCAACAAGAAAAAGAAAAATTGCTGATGAGAGGAGAAAATTTCAAAAAAAAATGGGAATTAAATTACTTCTGCACTGAAACAAAGGACAAAATTGTGTGCATTATTTGTAACGAAACAATTATGGTCACCAAAGAATATAATATAAAAAGGCACTACGATAAAATTCACAAAGAACAATATTCACGCTTTGAGCGTAAACTCAGAGAAGAAAAATTAAGAAGTATGAAGAATTCACTTCAAAGTCAACAACAAGTATTTTCAAAAATTATGAAAGATAATGAATCAGCAGTGAGAGCCAGTTATGAAATCAGCTATTTATTGGCGAAACATTCCAAACCTTTTTGTGACGGTTCCTTGGTTAAGGAATGTATGATAAAAGCAGCTGAAAACATATGTTCCAAAAATGTGCAAGTATTTCATGATATTTCTTTGTCCAAAAATATTGTGATCGAAAGAATAACCAAAATGGCAGATAATCTGTGTGACCAGTTGCAAGAAATATC
The DNA here is from genome assembly GCF_054136105.1 of Typopeltis vanoorti. Taxonomy (NCBI): domain Eukaryota; kingdom Metazoa; phylum Arthropoda; class Arachnida; order Uropygi; family Thelyphonidae; genus Typopeltis; species Typopeltis vanoorti. The sequence continues at coordinate 24,498,117 of NC_143574.1, read as the reverse complement.
CGCAAACGTACAGTGCTTTTCAATTGCACTTGACGAAAGTTTCGATACTCACGACGTGGCTCAAATCGCTTTGTTTCTTTGGGCTTGAAACGACAATATGAATATTACTGAAGAGTTCTTGGAAATGATTCCCATCCATGGAACCACTACAGGAGAAGACATTTTTGATGCTGTGTGGGGCATTTTTGAAAAATATCAACTTCCTCTGAACAGGCTCGTAGCAGTGACAACCGATGGTGCTCCAGCAATGACAGGCAAAAATAAAGTTTTTGTGTCAAGACTTGCAGCAAAGTTAAAGAAAATGTATCCAGACATTCCAAAACTGCAATCTTTCCACTGCATTATTCATCAGCAGGTCCTGTGCTCCAAAATGTTGGAAATGAGCAGAGTACTTAAGCCTGTGACAAATACCGTGAACTTCATCCGATCCAGAGGCCTCAATCACCACCAGTTTGCACAATTTCTAAGAAGACTTGGAGAGTGAATTTGAAGGGCTACCTTATTACACAGAGATTCATTGGTTATCTTGTCATAAGGTTCTAAAAAGCTTTTTTTTACTTTTAGAGGAGATCAATTTGTTCCTAGAAATGAAAAATCATGATGTTGCATTTCTTAATGATCAGACATGGGTACAAGATCTGGCATTTTTAGTTGATATTACAGAACATTTGAATGATTTAAATGTCAAATTTTAGGGGAAAGATCAGTTAATAACACACATGTATGATGCACAAGTTTTAGATGTAAGTTAGTTTTGTTTCAAAATCATTTAAAAGAAAATATTCTAAATTATTTTCCTATGTGTGAACAGCTGAACAATAAGAATCAAAGTTTTACCTTTTCCCAATATTGAGAAAAGGTAAGGTTAGAACTTTTTTTTTTTTTTGGCTGGTTACCTGGCCAAATTAAAATCACTTTTTTTTTTTTTCTTAACTCAGGAGGGAAAAGTGTGTGAGAGAGAGAGAGAGAGAGAGAGAGTGAAAGAGAGGTAGAAAGACCAGGAAAAAAAAGAGGTCAAAAATTAGGAATCTGAGAGACAATTAACCATAATCATTAAAATCATAACCAAATATCATTAAAAGGAGGAGTATACAATATGATCCAAAAGTTGGATTAGAATTGAAACAATTGATTGAAGATCAGAAACCATAGATATGAGTTCTGAAAAAAATTAAGAGAGTGAAGGAAAACTGATAACATCAATGGAAGAATCTTAATATCATTAACATTCATGCATAAATGTTAAAGAATGTATGAACAGAGATAATCTAAAGTGGAATGGTATGGTCACTTAAACAGAAATAGAAATGTAAGCATAACTGGTGTTCAGTATCTAGTGAACTGATGCGTTTAGTAGAGCTTTGGCAGATTAAAATGTAAGATTTGACAATAATGAAGACCTTACATATAACAGAATAATTTGGAAGAAAAATTGTGTAGTGTTATCACAGGATCCAATACATCCCTTGAGAATACATATCCAGAAATTATAATGAACTACAATAATTGATGACAGGTAGCATTTCACTGGAAGGTTTGTGTAAAGAAGGCTCCTGCTTCAGATAAGTTTTTTGACTAATTAATTATAAATAAGTGTATGTTTATATGTGAGATTTGCAGTCGAAGTTGTGTGCTTGCAGTGTGTGGGCTTGTTTGTTTAAGTTTCTTTACAAAATTTTAAATTTAACACACTGATACAACTTGGCAGTGAAAGGCAAATTATGTATGTAGGTGCAAACGACAGATAAAGTAGACGATGTGGATTTCTCAAAAATGGTATGGCACCATAAATGTAATATATGTGTGTGGAAAAATGCCACGGATGTTTATGCAGAGACACTGAATAAGAGAAAAGAAAGAGTGTGGGTATACAAGGAAATGCAATATTCTGATGGATCATGATGCTTACTTAAAATGAGTAGGGAACATGGTAGCATAACTGACGCGGCAATTGAAGATTGTGCAAATGTTCAGGGAGTGTGTGTGGAAATGATAGTGCAGAAAACACAGTTTGAGTGATGATAAAGCCGGAGATAACTTATACAACATTAAAAAACAAAGTGAAATTAATGATAAAGTGGGCAATGATGATGTTAAAAAATAATGCAGTTAATGGTAAGATAGCAAGCAGGATTGACAGCAAACATGTGGGTGACTGGCAATAAAATATCAAGTGAATGGTAGCAAAAAAAAAAAAAAAAAGATACAAAATTTGAAAGCTGAGTTGGTGAAGATGAGGCAGATGTGGAGCGAAATTGAAAAGAATTGTAGATATGTATGGAAGAGTGAAGAAGACGAAAACAAATGATGTTGGTATAAAAATGGTAATGAAAGACCTGCAAGTGGCGTTATATGGCGATTTGATTACTAGAGATATGGTAAACAAAAAAGATGCACAGTTTGTTTTCCGTGAGGTAAAACGCATTGGATATGAGGACTAAGTGAGCAAAAAAGTTGATAATAGTAGTGATAAATGACTTGACTGGGAAGAAGGAGAATGTAAGATTAGATATCAGGAAGTTGTTGAAAGTATAAAAGATAATAGTGTGATAGAAAAGGTAGTCAGCGTGTTGCCCAGGTATAGCAGTGATGAAATCAGGTGAGAGCAGGAATTATGAATATGTTAGCAGAATTGCTTGAAGGAGTGCAGTTTGTTAACCCTCCAACCGGCCAGGACGTCTATAGACGTTCAGCTAAATCTGGATACGATGATACTATCTGTTGAAGGAACATGGATAAGAAGTGCAATTAGGCCGGCATGTCCATTAGAAGGTGTGATAATCCCTCACGCTGAAGAGAACACTTAATCAGATTATCTCACACACTCATAGCTGCGTCTTGCCCATAACAAGAAATGCAGTTCCTCATTCTATGCTGGGTAACTGAATCTTAGTTATATTGGATAAACTAAAATATAGAAATTGTTTTTATTTTCTCTTTTTATTGTAGAAAGCAATTTTAATGCCTGGACAAAATAAAGTTAAAGTGAAGAAACATAGTTTCTTCACTTAAATACTGCCTTACCTTAGAGAATCAATTTCATTTTTAATTTTTTTTTGCTAATTTTTTCTAATTGCTTACTCCACAAAACATTTTCTTTGTTCTTGAAGAAATTAATTCATGATAATTATTTGAAATATTATTTTAAAAAAATGGCTGCCGACGTTCGAGATTATGTTATATTTTTGTTCAAAATCATGTTTCAAAGAATACTTCACAGATTTCCTGAAGGACGTGCTTAAGCAACTTTGCTTTATAGAGAATAACATGAAATTCTTTAATCATATCACTAATTTTTTTTTTCTTTATATTGTAATCTACTATTCTTTGCACTTTCACCTTCTTAGTATAATTGGTCATTACAAAATGAAATTAACGGTTGTGATTTAAATTGATATGTATATATTTTCTGCTAGTGCAGATTTTCTCCAATTTTATAATATATATATATATATATATATATATATTTAAATTACAAAGTTTTGTATTAAAAATTTCCGCTACAGAAGTTCGATGAATCAACAATATTATTGTCATATTTCTTTTTCTCGTGTGGAAGAAAAAAGGTAAAATGTCACTCTTATAATTGTATCAGATGTTATAATGGCAAAAATAGTAAGAAAAAAAATTATTCGTACTTGCTTTTCAAAACACAAAGAAAGAACATTGTAAATTTACCCACTGAAAAAGAAAATACTCCATATTTTTCTTGTGTTATCTGATTTTTTTTTCTTGTAGTACAAAGAAGAAATCACTGTTCATAAGATGGTGGAATACAAGAGGGCAAAAATCTGTAGATTAATTACATTATAACTAATAGAGAAATCATGTCAGAAAAAATTATTTATGTAAGAGTTCTAACATGCTGATGTTAGAACTCTTATATTTCTTACAGAACTATTCAGCAGATATAACGACATTTTCTTCTAGTTTAGATACGTGGCATTGTTGAAGTCTCTAAACCTTTGCTACTATTTACGCTAAAATGAATGGACATATGGACATGTTTCCCCAAGTGATTTACGTTTGTAACAGTTGTCTTGCAAACGATTTATAAAATAGATTCTCTGAAATAACTGCAGAATGAATAAGTCTATAACCTCCCCCCCCCCCAAAAAAAAAATAATAATAAGATTATGCATATGCTCCTTTTCTTTTAAAATAATTAAAATCCTCTTTTTCAAGATAATTGTATGAAAAAATTTATAATTTTTCGATATTAAAAATGAAACTGATTATTAGAAATTAAGAACTTATTTTAGCATAAATACTGTATCAGCCTGTAAAAGAAATGTCTGTATTTTTTTTCAATGTTAGGATATCTACTAATCAACAATTAAAAACAAAACACAACATTCTTGATGTATCTCACACTACAGCTTGAGGCACTTTAGTGTCCCTTCTGGCTAAATGTTCTCTCTTTTCCTCCAGTTAAGAGGATTACTATCAAGTATTTCTAAGGCGTAAATTACTTCAGAAATAGCAACCAGCAGCAGAAGTAGAAGTAAAAATATTTAGATTATTTTAAGAAAAATAAACAAAAAATAATACTACCGAACTTTCTTTCGTGTGGTACATAAATTCTGAATGGCGAAAATATAGCATAGTATTTCTAAAATTTCAAATCATTTCAACACACAGTAGAACAGCTGATTTTAGATTGCAAAGAAATAGTACAAAATTAGAAGCTTCAGGGTACAACAATATTATTGCCTTATTTCTTTTGTCAAAATGATAAAATGAAGTAACAGATTTTGAATACTATCTGGAAACATTTTCAAACCTGTAAAAATTTAGAGTGGTTATGTAGTTGAATTCCAGGAGAGGATAAGGGGGGGGCATAGGCATTAGAAAATCTTCAAAATGAGCATACATTTTGAATCATTCTGTATATGATATCCTTCATATTATATTTTCAACATATCTATGGTGGTTATGCACTGGATATTACCATAATGTGCATCCTACAAAAAAAAAAAAAAAAAAAAAGCGAAGAATCCCTGCTAAAATACCATTGGATATAAATTTTTGATACTAAAAAGACTCACGATTGGAAACTGAGTTATGCAACATCATTTGTTGTTCATAAAACAAACAAACAAACAAAAAAAAAAAAAAACGTTTCTAAAACTGAAATGTGATGATCCATATAACGGTATTTTGCTAGGAAAAGCAAAACATTTATTTCAATAAATATTATTTAAAAATAATAAATGTGACATATGTTCAATGCAAACATTTGAAAATTCGTGAAAAAAACTGTTTCTATATTGTGAGTAAAGTGCAAGAACAACTAGTGCAACTGTCCCATTGCACTTATTTGAAGAATAAAATACAGCAAATTTACTATTACTAAATAGATTCATTTAGGATTGATTATTTTCGCTCATGCGAAATTCGTTTCAATTTTTTGGGAAGAAACACGATAAATCATTTTAGAGGACAAAAATCTTAGGACAGTAAAGGAAATTCCAAGTAAAACAGTGTGCGTAAAGACAGGTGACACAAAAGTCACGCACTAACAGTTAATTCACTAATGGCTCTAAAATAGCCGTAAAGGGATTAACAGTGGAGGGAGGTAATGGCATGATAAAAGGTAGAATGCCGATGAAGTTTTGATCCATGCAGAATGCTATGGTGGTCTGGATATTTCATCCACCTCAGCCGGTAGGAAGGTTAATGCGTGGAATGAGTTTGAAGGAAGAATTAAACTGTATAAGAGTGATGGACTGCATTTGAACGGTTTGAATGTGAATCATTAGGAGAGACTGCTCCTGGAAGGGAGAGTAATGAGTGTAGTGATAAGTAATGTGAAAGAGAGGGAGAGTAATGAAGGAGAGAGTGAAGTGGTGCTTATGAATGAAGAAGTGGGTACCATTAGTGTACAGAATGAAAGAACAAGTGTGCAAGACAAAAAGGGAAATGAGGAAACTTGAGGGTGGACAGGGGAACACAACATGAGAAAGGGTGATGCTCTAAGAGGATGGGAATGTGTGTTGAAAAAAAAAAAAAGAAAAAGGGGAATGACCTAGGATCAAAGGAAAACAGCTGGATTTGAAGAAGGTTCTCACAAGTAAGGAGAAAAACAAATGACTTGAGAAAAGTATGGCAAAATCACATCTAATAAGTGGTATCAGTGAACTAATCATAGAGATCAGGGAATGAGCTGTTATGTTTGTATATAAATGCTAGAAGTATCAGAAACAAAGTTGAAACAGGTGCATTTATTGAGTTTGTTCACCTAAAAATTGTTGGAATAAGTGAGACATGGTTGGATGAGGATGACATTCTGACAGAATAGAGATGGAAGAATATAATGCATTTCATGAAGATGGAAAAGTTAAAAATGGAGGTGAAGTGCTATTCATGATAGAAAAAGAGTTTATGTCCATATAAGGTAGAAATGCAAGGGAGAAAACAGTGGCAATGGTTTTGAGGCAGTATGGTGTGAGATAGAGGTGAAAAGAATGAAATACTTTGTTGAATGTTCAACAAAGTATTTCATTCTTTGTAACTGGTAATGTGTAGGGTAGTGACCAGGAAATGTATAAGCAAATTAACCAAGCAAATGGGAAAAGGGTGATCATTATGGGTGATTTTAATTACGGTAATATAGACTGAGATGACGAGATGGCAACCGAAAGTAAAGAAAATGAGTTTCTTGAGTTTTTGAAGGAAAACTACTTTAGGTGGTATGTAACAGAGGGAACACGAGGATTAAGGGTCTTGGATTTGATCATCTCATCAAAGAATACTATAAATGAGGTATCATTTATACAAGGCTGGTGATTATGAAGAGCTCAGGAGACAGCTTGGAGATGTAGCATGAAATGAGGAGTTCAGTGGAAAAGAGATCGATATTGCTTGGGTGCTATTCAAGAACTATCTAGAAGAAGCAATGTCTAAATGTATTCCAAGAGTCAGGAGATTAATTAAGGTAGGTGTGAAATAGATCAATGAAAAGATTAAGCATTCAATACAGAGAAAGAAGGCATTATGGAGGCAACATTAGATGAGTGGTAATAATTTATTCCATGAAGAATACAAAAAACAGGCAAGGAGGGTGACTTGGTTGGTAAGGGTAGCAAAAGTTCAGTATGAGCAGCAGTTAGCTAATGAAGCAAACAAAAAAAAATAATAAAAATAAAAAAATAAATTTTAAAAAAATTCCAGGGAGTTCTTTTGATATGTAGCCAGCAAAAATATATGGACAACTGTGCACAGATTTGGTCAATTGGTTTTCAAATGGATGAAGATATGTAGGAGAGGTTCAGAGGCAAATTGACCAAAATAGTTTCTGATCTCTGGAATATTGAATATGAAAGGTTGAGACAATGCAATTTGCAGAGTCTAGTGGATAGGAGGAAGAGGGGTGACATGATAGAAATGGAGAAGTTGGTAAGGGGTTGTTATAGGATCAATGTTGAAGAGGTTTTTCATAAAATGGTGGGAAATCAGGGAGAACAAGAAGTCATCCCAGGAAGCTGTATAAGGAGGATGTGAGTAAGAGAGTGAGAAGCAGGTTTTCTGCATGGAGAGTTGTGAATGATTGGAATGCATCGCCTGAGAATGTGGAGTCTGCAGAAAATTTGAATGTGTTTAAGGCACGATATGATGAGCTGTGTGTATGACAAAAGGGACCTCCTAGATAAGTCTGTGACTCCATGGAGTCTTAGGATGATAATAATATCACTAACAGGATCACTATGTAGATATAATAAATTACCTGTTTTTCTCGATTACTTTCCAGTAAAAGACTAAACTGTGCTATAATTTCAGATATCAGAACCTGATATGCTTGGTTAACAATGAGACAACTGTCCAAGTTTTCTTCCATCCCGTGAAGATCCACATCACTGTCACCAATTTCTGTATCACTTCCTGACTATAAAAAATAAAAATATACAATTAAAATGAAATCTAAAATAAACTAATTACAGAAATACATTCTGCACACCATAAGTATGGTCATTACTTACTATAAATCATGAAATATTTCTTTCTAAAAAATATAAATTCTTTCTCTCTCTTTTTGTGTTTTATTACATTACCCCCCCCCCCAACCGACCATAACATCTATAGATGTCCAGCTAAATCTGGATACGATTCTGTAACACCTGTTCAATAACATGGATAAGAAGTGCAATTTGGTCTCACTATTTCATATAATCCTGCCAAAACAAAATAAAAAGATAAAGATACAAATAATTAAGAAACTTTAAAAAAATGTATGAACATAAAATGTACTAAATGGTAAAAAAAGAAAAAAAAAGGGGGGGGGGAGTAAGAACATAAAGATTATTTTCTTCTCTCTCTCAAAGTTACACTTCTTTTAAAAAATATATTACGCTTTAAATATAACATAAAAAAATAATGAAAGGGGAAAAAAAGATTACAGATCAAAGGTTTTTACTATGAAAATTCCACCAACAGAAGGCTGAAAACCAATAAAATGAATAGCAAATTAGTACCAAGGATGGACTTAATATTTCTATGTTTAAACTTTTGGTAATTCTGTAGAAATCTGCTAATTCTACTGAACAACTTTACTCACAAGGAAAGGATGATGAACAAAAATTGGAGCATTTTGTATATAGCATTCTTGTATAGTGACACCAATTAAGATCACAATAATCATATCTTCTTCTTTTTGGCACCACCCCATGTAGGGCCTTGGCCTCCCAATTTTGGGTTTCATAACTCACTACGAGGTGGGGTCATTATCCCCATGCTCAACCATGTAATTGTCTGTGAAGCGTTGTGTTCTTAAGACCGATTTGCCTGCTTTGCAGGAGGAAAAATCCCAGATAAACTGGGGAGAAAAAACCCTACAGTCCACGCCCAAGACCGGCTAACTTGGCTATGTCTGAGAAAGATCCTTAGCTCCTCACGTCAGCGACGAGAATCGAACGCAGGACACTCCTTTCCCAGGCATATGGTTGTGGAGTGTGTAACCACTCGGCTAACCGTGCGGATACAATAATCATATACTGCCAACATAATTTTGTTTTGCATGATTCTACCATTAAAATGATAAAAATGAAATTACTCCAAATTTTTATATAGATCCTATATATTAAATATGATTAATTATAGCATAGAAGAAAAGTATCTTTCATTAATCAGTGTTAAATCTATGAATAAAGATGCAAAAACTTTGGACAGATAGTCACATAACAAATTAGTGAGTCAGGTTACGGATTGTCTGACATATCAGTAAGTAGTATATGAATGTGGGAGGTAGTGTCTGTAAAGGGGAAAGTCACTAATCATGTTTCACAGGGGGTCTGGTTGGTTGGGACCTTAATCCCGAATTAGTTTATCCTCCTGACCTTGGGTATGCAGTCTGATACTGCTTTTCTCAAACAATCCCTAACCACTACCCATGACCATTGATCACTACTGACATTCTTTTCTTGTAGCTTCTTAAGCCATTGCACTGCTCTAGGATGCTTCCTAAGTCTGTCATAATTACCAACTATATAGTTTCAACATAAACCCTTTCTTGACAGAGAATTCCACGTGTTCAGCAACTGCCCAGAGCAACACTGCATGCTCACTTTCCCCAATTGGAAGGTAGAATATCTACCATGGTTATGGATATATATCTTCTGAAACTATTATCAGATCTGACACTCTCAAACCCCTGATCTCCTCTATAACATGTTGTTTCAGGTAATTATTCCTTAGCAAATGTATAAATTCCACTTCCATCTTGCTATGTGTCCTTTGCTCCCTCCAGTCTATGTCCACCGTTGTTGAAAAGTCTCCCGTAATAATTGCTTGGCTTGCACTCATTGTGCTCATCTGCTGATGCATGACATCTACATCGTCCTGTGGATCCCCCCCCCCCTCTGTGGTCTATAGCAGCAACCAACAATATACTTTGTCCTATTAGCCTCTAACACAAGACTACTAACTAAAAAATCACATGTATGTCACAATAATTAACTTTTTAATATGTAAATATTTCGCCTCAAGTATCATAAGATATCATCAGTACAGTTATTAAACAACAATAGGAATTACATGCAAAAAACACAGTGCACATGCTTACATTGGATCCCTCTATGTATACAGTAGCATGTTTAAGGATTAAAAACTATTGGGCTGTAATTTAATTAAATTAAAATATAACTGATAAATTTATTTTATACAGTTGAGGATAACAATTTCCCAGACTTCTGGAATAGTGAGACAGTCATTCCAGTTAAGATGGGTCTATAACATAAGGCTTCAGCACTTTCTTTATATAAACGTTCATGTTTATACTGTATTTACTCAAATATAACTTTACGTTGATTGGATTTTAACGGTATAAATGCGAACACAGATTGATAAGAAAATAACTATTTATTAACTTAACTGCTAATATTTTGCAGTTAAGATCTTCAGAGCATCAAACAAAGTTTGTTAGAGTAGTGAGACAACAGTAATCCGGTGTAACAGTGGCACTAGTAGGAGTAATTGCAATGTGCAACACAAAGACTATAGTCCTAATTAGATGCCATCTAAGTTTAAAAAAAAAATAAAAAAAAAAAGATATTAATTTAGTCTTAGGATGACTGTCTCCCAAATCTTTGGTAGATTTATACAGCCATACTTGTTGAGGTTTGGAGTATGTTTCAAGCCTTCTGTTGATTCCAGGAAACAACCTCTCTGACTTGTAAAAGCCTTGAAACATACTCCAAACGTCAACAAGTATGGCTGTATAAATCTACAAAAGATTTGGGAGACAGTCATCCTAAGACTAAATTAATATCTTCTTTTTTTTTTTTTTAAACTTAGAAATGCGCCTAATTAGGACTTCAGTCTTTGTGTTGCACGCTACAATTACTCATACTAGTCCCACTGTTACACCAGATTGCGGTTGTCTCGCTACTGTAACAAAACTTACAAACTTACTGTAACTTACTGTAACAAAAAGCATCTATACCGTTAAAATCCAATCAACATGTGCAACGAACATAACTGAGATGGCTGCATTTCCATTTTTCCACTTCTGTCTACTGAAAACCAACTTTATCAGGTCATTATATCCACAATACATCAGCTCACCATCCATCTCAAAAATACGGCATCATAAAATCTTTAATATCCAGAGCACATAAGTTTCGTTCCTCACACAACATGGAGTTGAAAATTCTAACTACAGGATCCAATTGCAAAACACCAAGCTACTAGATAGATCAATATACAAACATTAGTGTTTATATAAAGAAAGCGCTGAAGCCTTACATTATAGGCCCAATCTTAACCAGAATGACTGTGACACTATTCAGTCTGGGAAATTGTTATTCTCAATTGTATAAAATAAATTCATCAGTTATATTTTAATTGAATTTAATTACAGCCCAATAGTTTTTAATCCTTAAACACACTACTATATACAGAGGAATTCCAATGTAAGCATGCGCACGAATGTTTTTTTGAATGTAATTCCTATTGTTGTTTAATAACTGTAATGATGATGTCTTATGACACTTAAGCTGAAATATTTACATATTAAGAAGTTAATTACTGTGGCATACATGTGATTTTTTTTAATTATGAATACTCCACAGGTTTCACTATATAAGAAAATCACACAAGACAGCCCCAAACGAACCACCTTTCCACAGACCTAAAATTCTCTTTAACTTTAATTTTGTTGATTATAGTTCTTCAGCTATCATCAGCAATACCTCTTGTCCTATTCCCTCTATCCTCCCTGAAAATTCATTGCCCTTTACATTCTATTCCTGTAACTATATCATTTTCTGATGTTAATTCGCTCACGGATGTTAATTTTCATACCTGTGTAAAATTTTGAAGGTAAAGATGGTAAAAACTTGACATAAGACTTTGATCAGAGCCAAGACGGTATACAATTAAAAGTTAAATCACAATTTAAAACTGGCATCCAAGTCTTATGTCAAGTTTTTAACATCTTTATAAGAATGTTCCTGTTCTCCAATCAATCTCTTTGTCCATTATTCATACAATTCATGGCATAACACAATAATAACTAATGTGTAATGCTCTCTCATTATATAACTGACCAGTATTCAACTGAACCTCAAACTACAGCAATAAAATAACTATTGTACTATTTAACTGTAGTACAATTCTCTGTATAATTCCTTCCACTACAAGTGGCATTTGTGCATTTTTATGATCGATATTTGTAAGAGGATGCCAAATTAAAAATCTCTTTTATTTTTACCTTTCTAGTTTAAAGTTCTAGTTCAATTCTAAACCACGAAGCATTCATCTGCTGTCTCTACTTTACAAATTCAGAAAACTGCTTTATTTTGTAAATAACAGAGAGGCTTTTACAATTTATTCTGTTGCTGGGCTATAGCAATCCCAGATTAACAACTACAAGGTCACCCATAAGTAATGAAATATGTTTGTAGAAAGGGCCCATCTTTGTGAAGCAACTACATCAGTTTTTAACATCACCAGATTTTTTTTTTTTTTTAAATTAGCTATGAAAAACCTCATCTCATAAATGCCTGCCATTTTTGGCCTCACAAAGACAGGCTCTTTCTATGGAAATTTCCATAATTTATGAGCCACTCTGTGACTTTTGAGCTGCTCTGTATGTACAGTAATATCACTACATCCAACAATCACAACAATATTAATGCATATTATTGCAATTCAATGATTTTGTCTCATCGCTGTTGGACAATACGGTCTGACCTGCATCTGACATTCAAGTTTAATCAAAAGACATAGCAGGATGAACCAATTTATTTACATCATTTGCCTCAAAACCACTTGCCACAGACTTGCAACACGACACAGTACACTGTCATACTGAAAGAGAGATGGATTGACACCACATAACCATCACAAGGTGCAAAGCAATGCAGTATTATAGAGGTGTTGCATATCTGTTGATGTTAATCTTTCTATGCGCTATAGCCAAAGGCTAAGTGGGCATGAGAAGAAATAACTTCAGACTATTATGCCACTGCCACTACATTTGATAGCAAGATGATTCACTTGACAATAAGTTGTTCTGCAGATATCTGCTACACTCAATTGGAAAAGGGTAATGCACAATTCACTACACCTTTTTGTGTGGTATTAGCTTCCTAGGTCTTGTGTTTCTCAAATGAAGTGGATCACATTTCCATCAGGTGACAATGCAGACAGCAGTTATCTTGATCTTGTTTGATGCAGTCATGAAGTAATGTAATGAACAAGCTGGTCATAGACTAATGTTCAGTTCTAAAGGTGTATATGTTTGCCTAAAACAGCAGTATAGAAGACATAACAACAGGAAAATACATGTCTGTATGTTTAATTCTAAAAGAAGAGGTGTGGGAGTGGGAGGGGTGGCATGGGCGAGTGCCACAGGCGGAAAAGTAAAAGGGCGGAAAACTTACAGAGTTTATGTTACAATTATACTGGAGGCAGAAAAATTTAAAAATAAAAAAAATTAAATTGGATATATCATATATTTAAAAATATTAAATTTATATATACATATTTATAAAGATAATTATATTTTATTCTAATTATATAAGCTCCAAATAATTATTTTTATTTTGATAATCCCTGGGACAGAAACATTTAGATCCAATTTCATTGTGAAAATTTGATTCTCTTATAAATAGAATATTTTTATTTAAGAAACAAAATTAATCGGAAATTTTTATTTAGTAATTTAATATTTGAATATAAAAATTTTATATATTAATAAATAATATAAATATGAAACTTTTTGAAAAAATAAAAATAATTTAAAAAAAAACGGTATTATAGTCATATAAGATGTTATCTATAATTAAAATTATCTAAAATTTCGTGCAGTTGGCGTATTAGTTGGTGTCAAAGTTCAATTATATTAATGGTATATGTATGATAAGACATACCTAGGATAAATGAAGTCATTAACGTGGTTGATTTTTCATTGATTGGAGTTTCGTATATGCATCGAGTTAGACCTAATTTAGACGTGTATTACTACAATTGTATTGCTGGTAAAGACATAACAATTTAGGTGCTAGTTGCATTTTGTTACTAGATTATGAAGATGGAAGCTCACCAGATCTGTTTAAGAAGGAATAATCACCAGATCAATGTATTAATTGCTTTTAATGAATTACTTTTTACTGAAACTTTTGTACTTGTGACTTTAGTATGTGAAGGTAAGAGACTTAAAGCACACAAAATAGTGCTGTCTGCCTGCAGTTTTCTTTTATGGCATATTTCTTGAAAACTCATGTAAACATCCAGTTGTTATTCTCAAAGATATAAAATACATGGATTTAAAAACGATAATAGATTTTATGTACAAGAGTGAAGTGATCATCTTGCAGGACCAACTTGCTACGTTACTTAGTACTACTAAAAGTCTGAATGTTGAGATCTCTACAGAGGTTGCACATTGGGATACTTCACATTTTGATATTCAGGATCAGAGTGAACATGACTCAAGTAACCAGGCCGTGTTACTTGTTGAGGTGCAACCAAAAAAAACATAGCACAGAATTGCCACCATTAATTAAGAGGGAAAAGAGGAAGACCTCGGAATAGATATCCTCGTGGTTATAACAGTAAAGGCATGAAGACCAATGTGTCATCAAAAATAAATGAATTAGACAAACCAGAAGATACCAACAGGCCAATAAACTCAGAACTTATTCCCATCTGTACAGAGTTCAATGTTGGTAAAAGGATCACAACAAGGTGAAGATACAATAATAGAATTGGATGAATCACAGGCAGTGGCAAAATCTTTGAGAATTTGTTCCAATATGCAATGTTAATCTCATTAATGAATACGACACCTATTCTTAATTCTGTTGAGTTTTGAAATTTGGGAAGCAGAAATGGGATGTAGAGTACACAATTGGTGGAAATATCTTGGAAGTGGTAGAGGAGATGAGAGATTTGGGAGTGACTGTAGACAAGGAACTAAAATTCTGGGGACATGTTACTAAAATTGTGATGACAACACAGCGGATAATGGGAATGATGTGGAGGACACTGACTTGTAGAAGTAAGGATGTTATGGTTCCTTTATACAAGGCTTTAATCAAGCCACATATTGATTACTGTGCACAGATTTGGTCACCTGGTTTTCAAAAAGATGACGCGTTGGAAAAAGTTCAGAGACAATTGACTAAGATGGTTTCTGGTCTCTGGAATGTTGAGTATGAAGACAGATTGATAAAATGCAATTTGTAGAAATTGGTGGATAGGAGGAGAGGGGATATGATCGAAACATATAAGCTGTTAAGAGGTTATTACCAGATTAATATCAAGGAGGTTTTGAACAGAATGGGTGAAGATAGGAAGAGAACAAGAGGTCATCCCTGGAAGTTGTATAAGGAGGGTGTGAGCAAGAGAGTGAGGAGCAGGTTTTTGTGCATGGAGAGTAGTGAGTGATTGGAATGCATTGCCCAAGAGTGTGGTGAGTGCAGAGACAATAAATATATTTAAGATGCGGTATGATAAACTATGTGTATAATAGTGGACCTCCCACAATTAGTCTTCAACTCCATCGAGGTTTTTATAATAATAATAATAATTAACATTATAAACACCTCCTATCACGATGAATCTTTGACTCCATGGAGGTTCTTATAATAATAATTATTATTATTATTATAAAACCCTCCTTCAGTGTCAAAGCTGTATAACTGAGAGGAGACCTCCACATAGCCTTTAAAGGAATGCGGAGAACAGACCAGGGCTTCTGACCTAATCTCCAATCCTCACCTTCTCGTGGTACACCCTGTTGGGTATCTACCTGAATACTGAACGAACGAGGATGGACTGGTAATTTGGGATTTAGCAGACCAAATTGTATTATTATTGGGTAAACCAAAAATAAAAAATGATGGTAAAACATGACAAAATTTCATGCCGGCTAGGGCCTCACCCAGTTAAACAAGGCCCCCGTTGTTTTTGCCAGGGAACCAGGGCGGACAGCAAAAAGTCAGCTACTGGAACAAATCTGAAACCACACCCCAACTCAACATCACCAGAGTTAAAGATCAGTACTATCAACATAAGAAGCCTGAATGGTAAAAAAATGAAGCTAGCTGAGGAATTAGATAAGTACCAGATCGATATAATAGGGGTGACTGAAACAAAAAAGACAAAAACTGGTGAGATCTTTCTGAGCAATAAATACAAAATGTTATATTCAGGCAATGACAATCAAGGAAAAGAAGGAGTAGCCATAGTATTCAACACAAAATACGAGGCTTATCTTCTTGAATGGCAGTCAGTCTCGAGTAGAGTAATGTGCACAAATATGAGAATGGGGAACAGGACAATGAGACTTATTTGTGTCTATGGTCATACAGAAGGTCCTACTAAGGTAGAAGTGAAGGAATTTTTTGAGGTTTTAGAAAAAGCAATTGACACAATGAAAAAGGAAAGGTTGGTCCTTGTTGGGGATCTAAACAGCAGAGTAGGAAATGATTGTGAGACATACAAAAATATTTTGGGAAAATTGGGAGAAAAGAGCAAAGCTAATAATAATGGCAAATACCTGTTGGATTTCTGCTCAGGGCATGGACTGGTTATTACTAACACCATGTTCCAACATAAAAATGTTCAAAAATTCACAATGAAAGAAGAGGCAAAAAATAAGAAAAGTCTCACTGACTATGTTATTGTTGATAGTGATGTTTTCTTTCTGGTGCAGGACACCAGAGTGTACAGAGGATTTGAAATTGGAAGCAATCACTATTTAGTCTTGAGCAGGATAAAATTGAATTTCATATTGAAAAGAATGACATGTAAGAAATTTTTAAAGCGAATAAAAGTTCAGCAGCTCTCAGATGTGAACTGTAGACTAAAATACACAAAGATTATTGAAGAAAAAATGAAAGAGTTTGAGAACAGGAACCAAACCTTGGAGATTCATTGGCAAGCCATGAAGAAAACCCTGATTGATTCTGCATGTGGTGAAGTTGTCTGCAAGGATAGAAAAATTAGAACTCCATGGTGGACAAAGGAAGTTAAAGAGGCAGTGAAGGAAAAGAAGAAAGCATATCAAAAGTTCCTGACAAATAGTCAGCTTGTGCTCTTAGAGAATGCAGCGTCAAATGCAAGAATGCTAAACAGGGTGTAAAACCAGCTAAATAAAAGTCATGGGAGGACTTTGGCAAGAATATAGAAAATAAATATCAAGAAGGTGGCAAAATATTCTGGAGGTTGTTGAAGAAGCTTAGGAATGGAGGAAAGAGTGCTGTAAAAGGAGTTAGAGATGATAAAGGTGACATGAAAACGGAAGAAAAAGATATCCTTGAAGTATGGAGTAATTACTTTGAAAAACTGCTAAATGTAACAAGCAGTGATGACAGCACAGTGTAAAAAACACTGACCACGCATGCAGTCAGGAATACATATCCACACTTGAAGTAGAAAAAGCCATCAAAGGCTTAAAATGTGGAAAAGCAGCAGGAGTAGATGATATTCAACCAGAAATGCTGAAGTATGGTGGTATAAAAGTCTTACAGTGGCTGCACTGCATAGTGCAGAAAGCCTGGACAGAGGGACGAATTCCCGATGATTGGAGTACAGCTCAAATAGTGCCCATATATAAAAAGGGAAATAAAACTGAATATGAGAATTAGAGGTATTTCCCTACTGAGTGTTCCTAGCAAGATCTATGCAAGTATACTTGAGAAACGATTGAGAAGAATTGTGGAAGAAAAGCTGGGTGAAGAACAAGGTGGATTCAGGCCAAATAGAGGCTGTCAGGATCAGATCTTCACTTTACGACAAATAGTCGAGAAAGCATGGGAATATAACAAAGATCTGTATTTAAGTTTTGTCAATCTGGAAAAGGCATATGACAAGGTGCCAAGAGAGAAGCTATTCAATACGCTACAGTTATATGGTGTCAATGGGCCATTATATCAAGCAATACTTAGTCTTTATTTGAGTTGTAAGTCAGCAGTTAGAATTGAAGGAAGTACAGGAAGGTGGTTTAATGTTAAATCTGGTGTGAGACAAGGATGTACATTATCCCCTCTGTTATTCATTATCTATATGGATCACATTATGAAGAAAAGTAGTATTAAACATGATATCAAAATTGGAGATGTTAATGTCAGCTCTTTGCTTTATGCAGATGATGTTATACTTCTAAATAAATTCGCTACAAGTCTGCAAGATTCTCTGACTAAATTGAATAACTGTTGTAATAGATATGGTATGAAGGTCAGCAATAAAAAGACAAAGACAATGAAAATAAGCAGAATCATTGAAAATGTAAACTGTGTTGTGAATGGAAACCTGTGGAACAAGTAAAACATTTCAGCTACTTAGGCACAATTTTTAGTGAAGATGGTAAATTAAATATAGAAATAGACAACAGAATCAGCAAAGCTGGTATGGTGGGAAGTCAATTGAATAAATTCATATGGAATAAGAGAGAAATTAGTCGGAACACTAAATTAGCTGTATACAAGACAGTGCTCAAACCAGTTTTAACTTATGGATCTGAGAGCTGGGTCAGAAGTAAAACACTTGACTAAAGACTAGAGACTGAAGATATGAGAGTCCTGAGAAAGATTATAGGTGTGAACAGATGGCATCAATGGCAATATCATATTAAAAATGAGGATATTAGGAAAGAACTTGACATTGTCAGCATCCAGGAATGCATTAGCAGAGCTAATCTCAGGTGGTATGGTCACTTAAACAGAATGGGAGAGGAAAGATTAGCAAAACAAGTGTTCTCTGCCAGGTTGGCAGCAAAACGACCCGGAGGAAGACCATGATATAGGTGGATTGATATGGTACAAAGTGCCTTAGACGATAAAAATATATAAGATCTGATAATGTTGGAGTCTTGACAAGTAACAGACTGATTTGGAGGAAAATTGTAGACAGCAAGCCAGTAATGATGTAATTTTTTTCATGTAGTACTATCATATCCTGTACACCCCTTGAGGGTACATGGCAGGAATTTGATGATGATGATGATGATAAAAACCTCCTATCTCTGTATTAATGAGTATTAATACAACTCCTCCTCGCTATCCCTGTATTAATGTGTATTATATTATTAGCTTGCTGAATGAATTTTGTTACCTTGTATTTATAAAGGGAGCTTGTGTAGCTCAGTGGATGTGGCGTTTGCACATCACGGCACTTGACCGCACGAAGGAAGACTTTGTTTCGAATCTAGTCGTCGACTAGAGGAAAATTTTTCTAAGCCTTTTTTTTTCGACCGGTTTCCAAGTTAGTCGATCTCTGGCAAGGGCAAACAGGTTTTTTCTCCTGGAAACTCAAGAAAATCGACCACAGACCCCACATTATTTCAGACATTAAATATATTGTGTTAGGGTTAGGGACCATGAGATGGCGGCACGTTGATCCGTCTCTCTTCACTGCTTGCTGCTTAATTAGTGATAGCCTTGGGCCAGCTATCTCTGATTGGGTACTAGTGGAGATTGAACTGTCCACTCAGTCTCCAAAAGTTAGATAGGGCTAAAACAGCCTCACCTACTCCCTATATACAGGAATAAAAAGGCGTTAGCTGATCTCAGCTAACGCCTTTTTATTATTATTATTATTATTATTATTATAAATTGTTCACATATTCGCAAAATTTTCTTACATATGTGCCAGTTCGCTATCCCTGTATTAATGTGTATTATATTATTAGCTTGCTGAATGAATTTTGTTACCTCGTATTTATGAAGGTAAGTTTGTAGTTAAATATGTGATTTATCTTACTAATGATTTTTAAATAAATTATTCATTTCATTTTCTTTGTAATTATAGCCGTGTTGTTTTTATTTTTTAATTTAAAAACTCTTGCATATATTTGAAATTGTGCCCATTGATTACTATATGAAGTTTTACGTTAATATTAAACAAGGTAATTTTTAATTTTATTTTGCTAATTTATTTATTTTCTTAATGCAGTAAAATCAGATAAAAATAATTGTATAAAGGGGCGAGACTTGGCAAATGACGATTCAATTGTAAATTTTTTACATTGTTTTGGGCCCATACTTTATGGAAAAAAAAGAAAGTATTTTTATGATTTCAGAAACAGACAAAAATGACAGACCAGAAAAACAAAACGAAAACCCTTTCTGGTCAATACAGAAAAAGACGAGCAGAACGAGAAGTTATTCAAGCTCAGCAAGAAAATCAATTGTGGAAATATTTTAAATTATCAGAAACAAGAGTCAGTGAAAGTGACGTTCTGTGGAGTCCCCCACTGACAATGAGTCTGAAAATTCGAATTTGTGTTTAGATGATAATCAGGCTCTTGAGAAACAACCACTATCTTTGACTTCAAATACAAATACCTCAACACTAAATTACGAGCTTTTTGATGATCCAGCTTTATGGCCAAACTTGTCCAATTCAATAATTGCTATATTAGTAAAACGAGGTCCTCCTGCTGAATCAAAAGAGACTTTTTTGAAGCACGATGAACATAATAGAAGTTTTCATGTATCACATTATAATAGGATTTCGAGTAACAGAGAAACCATTAAAAGATCTTAATTTACCCAAGTTCAAAAAATGTAGTATTTTGTTTCTGCTGCAAATTATTTTCTAATATTCGAACTATGAACTTAATTTCAGAAGAAAATAACGATTGGAAACATATGTTCCAAGTTCTTCAGTGCCACGAAAAATCTCAAGAACATTTTAATAATTTTGAAAAATGGATTGATTTGGAAAAGCATTTAAAAAATGAAACTATAATTGATCAGCTAAAATTACTCAAAAAAGAACAAGAACATGGATGCATGTTTTAAAAGCATAATATCAGTTATTAAATTTCTTGCAAAAGAAAACATAGCGTTCAGAGGAAGTTCAGATACTGTATATACAAATAATAATAGAAAATTTTTGAAACTTACTGAATTATTCACCAAATTTGACAGCGTATTACAAAAACATGTACAATGCATTAAAAACAAAAAAATTCACATTCATTATTTAGGGAAATGTAACAAAACAAAATCATTAATATATTGAGTAATGAAATTTTTAAAAAAATGATATCTAAAATAATGAATGCTAAGTATTTTTCAATAATTGTTGATTGCACCACTGACATTTCGTAGCAGGAACAAATGTCCCTAATTGTAAGATATGTTTCTATAAAAGAAAAAAAATGAAGAAACCCAAGATATTGTACAAATAGAGGAAAGATTTCTAGAATTCATTAAAATTGATAATACAACAGGAAGTGGTATGGCTGAAGTAATTTTAAAATTATTAGAAGAAAAAAACTTAAATATTCAAAATATCCGTGGTCAAAATATGACAACAGGCCAAATATGAAGGAGAAGAATGCAGGGTACAAGCACTTTTAAGGAACAAAAATCCTAGAGCAATTTTTGTTCCATGTTGTATGCATTCCTTGAACTTGGTATTGAGCGATGCAGCAAGCTACAATGTAGATATGGTTTTATTTTTTGACATTATTCAGTCAATCTATAATTTCTTTTCTTCATCGAGTCATTAATGGGAAGTTCTTCTAAACCACATCCAAAATTTTACGTTAAAACCTTTATGCACGACGAGATGGAAAAGTCACATTGAAGCTGCAAAAGCAATACAAAATCAAGTAAAAGAAATACATGAAGCTTTAATTTTCATCACAGAAGATGACAGCTTAATTGGGCAACAAGGTATTAAAACAAAATTGGAAGCTAGTTCGTTAGCAAAAAAAAAATAATTCTTTCAAGTTTATATTTGGCACATTTGTTTGGTATGACATTCTAAGTGAAGTCAATGAATCTAGCAAACAATTGCAAAACATCTCTTGCAATATTATGGAAGCCTTGAAATCATTAGATGTCACGAAAAAATTCTTGACGTCATACAGAAGTGAAAATAATTTTTTGAAAGTTAAGCACCAAGCCCATAACTTTGCTCTAAATATTGGGTTAAATGCTGATTTCCCAACTAAAGACAGCACACGAACTCGACATGTAAAAACTCAGTTTGATTATGTAAAAACTCAGTTTGATTATGTATGTCCTGACGAATCAATTACTAATTTTGAACGATATTTTCAAATTCATTTTTTAATGTAATTCTTGATTCAGCAATAACATCAATTACTGAGAGATTTGAACAGCTAAATAAATACGAATCAATTATTGGGTTTCTCTTTAACATTGGTAACTTAAAGTTTGATGACGATACAGTAAAAAAAGCTTGTTTTGATTTAGAAATTGTTCTGTCAGATGGTGATCAAAAAGATATTTCAGTAGTAGATTTATTAGATGAATTAGAAATATTGTCTCAGAGGATATCAAATAATTATTCTCCCAAAGAAGTATTAAATTATAGTTACACAAATAACTGCATAAGTCTTTTTCCTAATGTGTACACATCACTACGAATTCTTTTAACAATCCCAACTACAGTTGCAAGTGCAGAGTGCAGTTTATCTAAATTAAGACTTATTAAAACTTATTTGAGGTCCACAATGTCCCAAGAGAGATTAAATGACTTAGCCACTTTATCTATTGAAAGTGACATAGCCGAGACATTAGATCTAGAAGTAGTAGTAAAGTCTTTTGCTGAAATTAAGGCTAGAAAGGTTTCTTTTTTTTTTTTTTAATAATTAAAATTGTTAAGTCTTAATTTAGATTTTTTCATATTTGTTTTGTTATATTTAATGTGATTTATGTAATATTTATAAATTGTGTTAAAATTATGTACTCATTATATAATAAACACAAAATTTTTTTTTTATTTATTATTATTTATTTATTCACTATATATATATATAATTTTTATATATACATATACAATTTCGACCGAAGGGTGGAAAAAAAAAAAATCTTGCCCACACTCAAAAATTTGCTCGGGTCGGCGCTGAGGGGATCCCAGTACTTGCTTTATTATGGCTATCTAACAACAACAACACATATATATCAAGTGCTATAAGAAATTTATAACAGCAGCATTTTGAGGTATGAACATTCCATATCCAATAATATTATTTTTGTTTTATTTTGTATGTGTTTTTGTGTTTGTAAAATTCAGCAAAAACATGCAAATATACCCTAATTTCAAAAATTTTTCCACTTGGTTACAAGATAAATTATGCTAGATAAGAAATTATATTACCTTTACCTAGCAATAAACAAAGTTTGGGTGTGAAAAACTTTCACAACTAGGCTACCTTCTCTATAGAGGCTGCTGATTTCACATCGACTGCCTTATAAATTAAAGATACCAAGAAAGTATATACTTAGTTTAATCCTTTATCCAAGTGTAAGCAAACAAAGTTTGTGCCTGAAGTATTTTCAGGACTTGGGCAACTTGTGGTAAAGGTACATCACTTTATTAGAGATATTTAACCATTAGAGATAGTTAGTTGAAAGTTTTTCCAATTGCTTATACTGTAAATTAAAGATACCAAGAAATGATATACTTGGTTTAATCCTTTATCCAAGTGTAAGTAAGCAAAGTTTGCACCTGAAGTATTTTCAGGACTTGGGCAATTGTGGTAAAGGTGGTATGATTTCACATCGCTTGCCTTGGTCCTGAAAATACTTCAGGTGCAAACTCTGTTTGGTTACACTTGGATAAAGGATTAAACCACGTATATAATTTCTTGGTATCCTTAATTTACAGTATAAGCAACTGGAAAAACTTTCAACAACTAGCTATCTCTAATCCAGAGTATTATAATAATAAGGTGTGATACCTTTTGGCAACTCGTATAAGAAAAATGTAACATCTGCATTACTTCAACCTTGGTATCACCTCTGGGTCTGGCTCCCCTGATGATGAAGGGTCACTACACCGTCTGTGTAGTGACCCTTCCAATAATGCATAGCATTATACATGTCCACAAGGAGATGTGCTTTGCATTATGGGAAACTAAGGCAAGTGATGTGAAGTCATACCACCTTTACCACGAGTTTCCCCAGTCCTGAAAATACTTCAGGTGCAAAGCTTGGTTTGCTTACACTTGGATCAAGGATTAAACCAAGTAGATAATTTCTTGGTATCTTTAATTTATAGTATAATCAAGTGGAAAAACTTTCAACAATCAACTGCCTTAGTATACTTTGAAGCACAGCAAACTTCCTTTCAAACATGTATACTGCTTTGAACTAGGGGAAGTGTTGCAATCTAGATCAGTTTGATGAGACCTTTATTTAGGTCTCATCTCATGGTTAAATTGATGCAGGTCATATATTTTCAATACAGAAGTAGAAAATGGTGTCTAACTATATTATTACAATAATCTGCATTAGAGATAGATGTAGAAAGTTTTTCTGCTTGGTTACAAAGTAAATTATACTAGACAAGAAATTATATTGTTTAAATCCTTTATCCACACATAAGCAATGAAGTCTACAGGTAAAGTATCATCATCATTATGCTACTTGCAGAGAGAGAGAGAGAAAAAGAGAGAGGCTGTTGACTTCACGTCAATTGACTTAGGTAATGCACAGCATGCGTCCTTTCAGATGTATATATTGCTATGCATTATGGATCTCTTAATGAAACACACTCAATAAAGGTTGAAAGTTGAAACTAGTCGGAGTAGTGACCTGTACCATAATGAATAACAATAAACACATCTGAAAGGAAGTGTGCTGTGTATTGCGGGACACTGAAGCAACTGATATAAATTAAACCAGCCTTTATATACAAATAGCATAGTCGTGAAGATAATTACTGTGCAAATTTTGTTTAAGCTGACATAAAAGATTAAAACAAGAAATAATTTCTTTTCCTGTATAATTTACCATAATTTCAATTAACTTATATATACTTTTTTTAAGAGTAAATTGGTTGTAACAGGCTTTTTTTTTTTTTTGTAATGTTTAGCTTTGCAGTGATATATTACGAAACATTCTAACAGCAAACTTCCTTTCTGTCCATGGCATTACAGTCTTCAGTAACAGGCTCTGCATGTAATATCCATAATATGAATGAAATCTCTTTAAAAAAAATAAATGTTGCTGGAAGTAATTTTCCTAGCACTATACATGGCTACACTTGCATTCACAAACACCAGAAATATCTTTAAGTAATAAATGCACAAACCTGAAGATGCCGCATATACTGCTGGGAAATAATTCCATCTGAAAAATATCAAAAACATATATACAAAACTCATGATTTATAAGATTCACAAAATATTATTCATTTATTACTATTATATTCTGAATATGAATTAGTTACACACTTAATACACCAAGTGATGTAATACTGATATAATATAAGGCTGTGTGTGAAATACATGTAAATAAAGATTAAAGATTTATTTTCTACAATGATTATATAAAATAAAATATATATTGTGTGTATTAATATATATATTGTTTCATATTAATAAGCATAGTTTTCTAACTGATTAAAAACTAACAGCAGAGGTGAATTAAAAATATAGCAGATGGTTATGTTACAAGTGGAGAAGGAAATGAAGAAGTCAAGATGAGATTGCTAACATACTGGACTTCATTATGAAATATGATGCAGAATGACTAGCTAACATATATCCTAAAGGCAATTCAATCATAGGTCAAAACCATAACTAGTAAGAGATCTCTATATACAGGATGGTCATAAAGTCATGCACTGATTTTAAATTTTAATACCTAAAGATATACAAATAATGGAACTATTTAGTAAAAATTATATGAAAGTTCAAGACTGAAAGTTTTATTCTTAATGTAGTTTTTAATTATCACACTTCAACATGACCACCATTATTGTTGATACATCTTTCAAGCCGATTCTCAAACTTCATGAATACAGTGCATAATCGATGGAGTGATATTGCATGAATTTTGCTTGATATTGCTCAATAAGAAAATATGTGGGGTCATGTCAATCATCTTGACATGGTCCCACAAGAAACAAATAAATAAAATAATAATATAATGGAGCTAGATCAGGCAAATGCAGTGGCTAAGCAATTGATCTGCCTCATTCATTTGTTCTGGTAAGACATCATTTAATGTGGTGCTCCATCTTGCTGGAAGATGATGAAGTTTAAAAGATTTAATCTCTACAATTCATGGAAGAAGCAATTCTGAAGAAAAATATGGCAGAAGTTCTCCATTAATTGTTGATTCTTCACAGAAGAAAGGGTCTACAATGTGAGAAAGTGAAAAAATAAAAAATATACAAAAAGAAAAATCAGATTTACATGGATGAAATCATCATATAAAAATTTAAAGACATGAACTTTCATACAATTTACTAAATAGTTTTCCATTATTTGTATATCTTTAGTTTTAAAAGTTAAAACTGATGCAGGACTTCATGATCCTGTATAATGGATGCAAAAAAAACAACTACGGATTCTAAGTATCCAATCTTTTCCTTCCTTTGTATCTCCTCTCCATTAGTAACAAACAGTAAGAGCAGCTAAAATTATGAAACTCAATGGGAAAAAAATGCCTAAGTTAAACTAATAAATAGCTAAATTTTATTCAATTATTAAGGTAGTAACAATTATTAAGGTAGTAACAATCATTAATGTAGTAAGGTAATAAAATTAAAAAATACAAACATAAATGGATGGAACACATTTCTGTTTTCAAAGAATGAAAACAGAAAGATTACCAAAACAAGCCTTAAAATACAAGCCATTAGAAAAAAGAAAACCAGGATGTCCTCTTAAACGATGACTTCTAAGGCCGGAACAGGCCATGCTAGGCCTAAATCCTTGATACGCGTGATGATGATTAAGGTAGTAACTTCAAACTGATCACAAAGGCATCTTCACCAGCCTATCTCTACAATTGTAAAGAAGATAGTAAATAGTCCTATGACTGTTTCTCCCACTCAAAAAAAAACATGAAAATTAACCAAAAAAAAGTATTAATGAGAGATCTGCTAACATCAACTTGAAAAACACAAGAAATATATTTGCTGATAAAACTATGGTCAGTCAAGTCTAGCCGAATATGCCTTGGACACTATACAGAGAATCAAATGAAAAACTGCTACACCTCACTGAAGCAAATACAAATTCCAAAGTTTTTTTTTCTTTATCAGCAGCAGAGTTACAAAAACCAAATGAATCTAAATAAATATGGCAGTGTGAAACTTCCCGAGATTTGGGAAACTTACTGGCTAACAACCAAGGCTGTTTCCCAGCAGCTAAGGTATAGGCCACTTCAGATTTTAAGCTTTTAGCCTTACATCTACCTACTGTTTGTGTATTTTTGTGTGTTATTACAATTTTTAAATTGTATACCAGATGATGCTTCTGAAACAGAAATGAAATTATGGGTGATTTTAATTATGGCAATATAGACTGGAATGAAGAGATAGCAACTAATAGTAAAGAAAATGAGTTTCTTGAGTTTTTGAGGGATAACTACCTCAGACAGTATGTAACAGAGGGCACAAGAGGATTAAGGGTCTTGGATTTGGTCATCTCATCGGAGGATGTAATTATCAATGAGGTATCAAATCATCCACCAATTGGTGAAAGTGACCATGAGGTGATTACTTGGGTGGTTGCCAGCAGTGCAAGGACCCCTGTGAAAAAAGGGTATATGTGGAACTACAAGGGGGGGGGTGATTATGAAGAGCTCAGGAGGCAGCTTGCAGGTGTAGCATGGAATGAGGAGTTAGCTGGAAAAGAGATCAATGCAGCTTGGGGGATTTTCAAAAAATATTTAGTGGATGCAATGTCTAAATGTATACCACGGGTGAGAAGGTTAAATAAGGTAGGTGTGAGATGGATGAATAAAGAGATTAAGCATGCAATACAGAGAAAAAGGGCATTGTGGAGGCAGCATAAGAGAAGTGGAAATAACCAATTTTATGAGGTCTACAAAGACCAGGCAAGGAGGGTGACTTGGTTGGTGAGAGTAGCTAAAGAGAGGTGTGAACAGCAGTTAGCTAATGAAGCTAAAAAGAATCCTAGGGAGTTCTTTCGATATGTAGCCAGCAAAGAAAGAATGATTATGGAAGGATGACATTGATTGGAGGAAATGGTATAAAGACAGCTGTTGCAGAATGTGTGGTGGAGATACTTAATGAGCAGTTCATAAAGATCTTTCAATCTTGTGAATGTGACTTCATGGAGAGATTAAGAGCAGTTGATGATGGGGAGGAGAGACTGACTGTAAGTGAGCAAGAGGTGTTTGGGGAGTTGAGTAAACCAGATGTAAATAAGGCTGTGGGACTTGATAATGTATCACCGCGTATTCTGAAGGAATGTGCCAGAGAGTTGACACCTGCCTTGACATATTTTTTTAATACGAGTCTTGCACTTGGTCAAGTCCCTAAAGAGTGGAAGGAGGGCAAGATTGTGCCACTTCATAAAGGAGGTGATCGAACTCAAGCATAAAACTATAGGCCTATCTGTGTGTCAGGTGTTGTGGTTAAGTTGTTGGAGAAGCTTGTGAGAACTAGGATCCAGAGTTGGGTTGACAACAATGGTATAATCTTTGATAGACAGCATGGATTTGCTAAAGGGAGGTCGTGTTTTAGTAATCTACTTACTTATTACAATAAAGTGACTGCTTCCTTGGACAGAGGAGAAGGATACACAGTAATATACTTGAATTTCGCAAAAGCTTTTGATAGAGTACCTCATGATAAGTTGACAGTCAAACTAGAGCAGATGGGGTTGGATATTAGATTAGTGCATTGGATTGGAGACTGGCTATCTGATAGGTATCAACAAGTTGTGTATGGGGGTGCAATATCCAGGAAAAGGAAAGTCACTAGTGGAGTGCCTCAGGGATCTGTTTTAGGGCCATTACTATTTAACTTGTATATTAATGATATTGGCGAAGATTTGGATGGAGATATTCAGTTGTTTGCAGATGATGCAAAGTTGGGACGAACCATAAAGAGTAGTGAAGATGTTGTGGCCTTGCAAGAAGACTTGAATAAATTGAGTGATCGGGCAAGCAAATGGGGATGTGAGTTCAATGTTGCAAAATGTAAGGTTTTAAAATTTGGAAAACAAAGATGGGATGCAGAATTTATGCTTTTTGAGAATATATTGTTGGAAGTAGAGGAAATAAGAGATCTGGGAGTGATAGTGGATAAGGATCTAAAATTTAGGGGACACATCGCCAAAATTGTGAAGACAACACAAAGACTTCTGGGAATGATGAGGAGGACACTGACGTGTAGAAGTAGGGAGATTCTTGTTCCATTGTATAAGGCTTTGATTAGGCTACACATGGACTATTGTGCCCAGAATTGGTCACCTGGTTTTCAGAAGGATGAAGAGATGTTGGAAAGGGTCCAAAGGTGACTGATTAAGGTAGTGACCTCTGGAATGTCGAGTATGAGGAAAGATTGAAAAGATGTAATTTGCAGAGTCTAGTGGAGAGAAGGAAGAGGGGAGATATGATAGAGACCTACAAGTTGGTAAGGGGTTGTTATAGGATCAATGGTGGAGAAGTTCTACAGAGAATAGTGGGAGATCAGGGGAGAACCAGAGGTCATTCCTGGAAACTGTATAAAGAGGGTGTGAGTAGGGGAGTGAGAGGCAGGTTTTTTTCGTGCAGAGTTGTGAATGATTGGAATGCCTTGCCTGAGAGTGTGGTGTCTGCAAGGAGTTTGAATGTGTTTAAGACCCGGTATGATGAGATGTGTGTGAGATAAAAGGACCTCCTAGATGAGTCTTTGACTCCGTGAGGTCTTGTTTAATAATAATAATAATAATAAATACTGCCATTATTAAATCTGGGTTTAATTATTGTTATTTAATTAATTGTGCCATTATTTCAATTAAACCTAAAGATTCCTAAAGACCCTTATCTTTAGAAATTTGAAAGAAAAGTGATGAAATATATTTAAAGAGCCTAAACATTATTTATGCTAAATATATATTATGAGCCCAAAATGATCTGGATCAGAGGGTGGCTGATGGACAGATAACAAAGAGCTGGAGGAATTGAGTGGAGGAGAAGGTGACCAGTGGTACACCACTGGTTTCAATGATATTGGGAATGATTCGATGGAAAATGTTGTTGTTTGCTGATTATGCAAACTGGGAAGAGAGTGATAGTAAATGAAAGTGATATAGAGATCCTGCAGAATGACTTAAACAGATAAGGTGATGCACTTCAGAAAGAAGAGATCACACGCTGTGTACTATATTGACAAAAATGAAATACAGGAAACTTATGAGGCAAGGGCTCTGGGATGCTTGTGGACGAGAAGTTGAAGTTCAGAGGGCATACAACGGTAGCCAAAACATCAGATTACATGGCTGGTGAAGAACCTGCTAACAAGCAAGGATAGAAAGGTTACTGTTGCCCTTTATAAGGCTACATCTGGACTACTGCATGCAGATCTGGTCACTTGGATTCGGTAAGAATGAAGAACTGGTGGAGAGGATCCAGAGGAGAGTAACAAAAGATTGTGGCAAGTCTATGGAATGCTCCCTATGAGAACACACTAACAGTCTTGGGTTTTCAAAAACCATCTGACAGGCAAAATAGTGGAGATATTATAGAAGCATGCAAATTTTTTAAGGCAGTTTAACAAGAGTGTCATGGAAGACTTTTTCTTTCAGTGTATGACAGAAAGTGAGAAAATGAGGGATCACACATAAAAATTGTGTAAGAGTGTGGTTAGTAAGGGTATTACAACTAGATTTTTTGCTTTGAGGGTAGCGAGTGGATACAATATGTGTGCCAGAAGTGGTTGTGAGCACTGCATTAGTGAATGAGCTTGAGGAGAGGTATGGTAGATATTGTGCAAATAATGGGTCTCCTATGATAGGACTTCTGACTCCATAGAGATAACTGTATAATAATAATAATAATATGCACAATGATTGAAAAATATCAGGCTAACTCAGGTATCACCAGTTATAAATATGCCAGTCTACTTGGCCAAATGGACAGCACAACCTTTCTCTAAACAAAACTATTATTACCACTAATCCTTAACTCACCAAAACACTAAATACTAGATATATATATATATACAGGGTGTTCGGGATAAATTTGACAGTTTCGTAAGGAAAAAGAAAATCTTCTTTGTATCTATTAAATTTAATGAATTGACAAAAAAACATTACAGGCAGAGTTAATTACAATACTATCAACAAGATTTACTCAAAATAACCACCATTAGCATCGATCATAGCTTCAATTCTGCTTCGGAACCTCGAACAAGCTGATGCTACAGTCTCCCTGGGAAGGGCCGCAAAAACTGTTTTAATTTTATCCATTAACTGGGCTTTTGTATTACTGGAAGTGCGATTGGTGTCTTTTTCAACTGCGCCCCATACAAAATAATCCATGGGGTTAAGGTCTGGGGAGTTTGGAGGCCAAACATTTGGACTGGTGAAGTCGTAGAAATTTTCAGACAACCATTTTTGACTTTTCCCAGAGGTGTGGCAAGGGGCCGAATCCTGCTGCCATACATACGGCCTACCATTGGCTACCCTTGTTATCCAGGGCTTGACTACAGTTAGCAACTCCACGAACAAAGCCCGAATTCCAATGCCAGGGTTCTTCAACACCTGTTCCTGCAGATTTGCGAGGAATTCTGCTGTACGAACGCAATCAGATCGTCTGCTAGGGATCTTTCTTCTTGCTACATCCTCGTAGTCACCATTGCAAGTCTCTAGTTCATGCCTGATTGTTTTTACTGTATTCAGGGAGCATTGGGCAGCAGTCGTAATATCCTTATTTTGATGGCGGGCACAAATCATCATGATACAAGTTATTCTCTTCCATGATTCAGGTGGGTTCCAGCTATCCATCCTTTCTGACATCTTGTATATGAATGAAGAAGGGTCCAAACTTTTAAATGAAGAGAAGTGTGTGTTAATACATGTAACTTACGGAAAAATATAATTAATTATAAATATGTCAAATTTATCCCGAACACCCTGTATATATATAAAACCTTTCATAGGTGGATTTATATATATATATTATTATTATTAAAACAAGACCTCATGGAGTCAAAGACTCATCTAGGAGGTCCTTTTATCTCACACACATCTCATCATACCGGGTCTTAAACACATTCAAACTCCTTGCAGACACCACACTCTCAGGTAAGGCATTCCAATCATTCACAACTCTGCACGAAAAAAACCTGCCTCTCACTCCCCTACTCACACCCTCTTTATACAGTTTCCAGGTATGACCTCTGGTTCTCACCTGATCTCCCACTATTCTCTGTAGAACTTCTCCACCATTGATCCTATAACAACCCCTTACCAACTTGTAGGTCTCTATCATATCTCCCATCTTCCTTCTCTCCACTAGACTCTGCAAATTACATCTTTTCAATCTTTCCTCATACTCGACATTCCAGAGGTCAGAAACTACCTTAGTCAGTCGCCTTTGCACCCTTTCCAACATCTCTTCATCCTTCTGAAAACCAGGTGACCAAATCTGGGCACAATAGTCCATGTGTGGCCTAATCAAAGCCTTATACAATGGAACAAGAATCTCCCTACTTCTACACGTCAGTGTCTTCCTCATCATTCCCAGAAGTCTTTGTGTTGTCTTCACAATTTTGGCGATGTGTCCCCTAAATTTTAGATCCTTATCCACTATCACTCCCAGATCTCTTATTTCCTCTACTTCCAACAATATATTCTCACCAAGCATAAATTCTGTATCCCATCTTTGTTTTCCAAATTTTAAAACCTCACATTTAGCAACATTGAACTCGCATCCCCATTTGCTTGCCCAATCACTCAATTTATTCAAGTCTTCTTGCAAGGCCACAACATCTTCACTACTCTTTATGGTTCGTCCCAACTTTGCATCATCTGCAAACAACTGAATATCTCCATCCAAATCTTCGCCAATATCATTAATATACAAGTTAAATAGTAATGGCCCTAAAACAGATCCCTGAGGCACTCCACTAGTGACTTTCCTTTTCCTGGATATTGCACCCCCATACACAACTTGTTGATACCTATCAGATAGCCAGTCTCCAATCCAATGCACTAATCTAATATCCAACCCCATCTGCTCTAGTTTGACTGTCAACTTATCATGAGGTACTCTATCAAAAGCTTTTGCAAAATCCAAGTATATTACTGTGTATCCTTCTCCTCTGTCCAAGGAAGCAGTCACTTTATTGTAATAAGTAAGTAGATTACTAAAACACGACCTCCCTTTAGCAAATCCATGCTGTCCATCAAAGATTATACCATTGTTGTCAACCCAACTCTGGATCCTAGTTCTCACAAGCTTCTCCAACAACTTAACCACAACACCTGACACACAGATAGGCCTATAGTTTGATGCTTGAGTACGATCACCTCCTTTATGAAGTGGCACAATCTTGCCCTCATTCACAACTCTGCATATATATATATATATATATAAAATTTAATCTGTTTCCAATATATACATATAAAGGATGTCCAAAACGTCACTATGCATTTTGGCAAAACAGTGTGATTTTCAAATAAAATTCATTACAATAAGATATTTATTCTTTATCACAATCAAATTCCTAAATGTAGAACCTCCATGGCTCAGTCAATATAGACGAAGCCCTTTGGTCAGAAAGACCTGGGTTCGATTCCCATCCATGATGCGAGGAACCTTTATCTGGTCTCTTTCGACTAAAGGAGAGTTAGCCAGTCTCATACGGAAGTAGAAGGTTTTTCCCCTCCCGGAAACTCGGGTTTTTTGTCCCTCGGAACAGGAAAACCAGCTAGGAGAACACACACAAATGACAGACAAAAATACATTATAACCAAGAGCTTCATGTTGGTTTCATAAGATGGTGCCATACATCCCATATGGGACTCACAGCTGCTGTGTCATCTTAACTAATTAATTCCTGAATGTAGCCTCGGGAGAGGATACAGAGGGATGCAGAGGGTACTATATGAAAAAGTTGGATCATTACTCTTTTCTGATCAATAATTTCCTCCAAAGTAATCTGTTATCTGTCGAGACTTCAATATTACCATATCTTATATTTCTGTATTCTAAGGCATTTTTTTACTGTATCAATCCACCTAGATCTTGGTCTTTTTCCTGACAACCTAGCAAAGAACACTTGTTATGCTAATGTTTCTGCCCTCATTCTATTTAAATTACCACAACTGAGATTAGCTCAGTAAAACACATTCCTGAATGCTAATAATGTCAAGTTCTTTCGAAATATCTACATTTTTTTAATGCGATACTGTTATTGATGCCATCTGTTAAAGGTCTCTAATCTTCCTCAGAACTCTCATATCGATGGTCTCAAATCTCTGATCAAATGTTTTATTTCTAATTCACCTCTCAAATCCATAAGTTAAAATTGGTCTGCACACTGTTTTGTATTCAGCTAGTTTAGTGTTTTGACTAATTTCACTCTTATTCCGTATAAAATTAGTCAGTTGACTTCTTACCATATCGGCTTTGCTAATCTTGCTGTCTATTTCCATATTTAATTTGCCATCTTCAATAAAGATTGTGACTAAATAGCTGAAAAGTCTTACTTGAGCAAAGGTTGGTCGATTGGTAGAGCCTCTGTTGCTACTAATAGCTCACGCAAACAGTTAAGCAAGTCTGAGCGCGGTT
Source organism: Typopeltis vanoorti (assembly GCF_054136105.1). Classification (NCBI taxonomy): domain Eukaryota; kingdom Metazoa; phylum Arthropoda; class Arachnida; order Uropygi; family Thelyphonidae; genus Typopeltis; species Typopeltis vanoorti. The sequence goes on along the minus strand of NC_143574.1, from coordinate 24,463,648 downwards.
AGTAGTTGGAAGGGATCGTTCAATGCTGTTGGCACGCTTTCCCTTGACGAGTCTTTGGGCTCCTTGGAGGTGTCACATAATAATAATAATAATATATGTTCCTGATTCAAGATGCAGTTAATGTTTTCAATATTTCTCTATTGCTAATTATTTAATTTTAATTGCTAATTTTCATACAAAATGCTTACAGCAATTATTCAGTTTAATTAAGAAATCCTGCTGACTAGTACTGGATTTATTTAAAAGTATAATGTCATCTGCATAAAGCAGAGGCTGAGATTAACATCCCCAATTCAGATAACATCACTTCCCTTCATAATGTGAGTCATACAGATGACTCACATAGTGATACAGTCATACAGAACAGTGGAGATAATGTGAATGTGCATCCTTGTCTCACTCCTCATTTAACATCAAAGGAGGAGTGAACCTTCAGAACCATCTTCTTCAATTTTGACTTCTGATTTACTGTATTTACTCAAATATAATTTGCCCTCGCAAACATCTCGCACCCCTGATTTTACTTTATGGGAAAAAATAATTAAAAAGTTTCGCATGTACCTCGCACACAAAAAAAGTTTAAAGTTTAAAACAATAAGTAATAAGTAGTGAATGTTGTTATTGCAGTCTCGGATATTTTGGAGTTCAGTTGAAGAGAATTAGCATTTCAACTCAACAATTGTCGGCTTGCCTTTGTCATTGAGTCACGTGATCTTTTGTTAATACTGCACCAATCATATGCATAGAGATGGAAGCAACCATTAGAGGAAATGTGGGAGTGAGACTATTAACTTCTTGTATTGATATTGACTCGATCTTGGATTGAGTGGAGCAGTAAATAAGGTGAGGTTTAGGTTCTACATGGAGTGAATAGCAGTTGGCGGCTAAGATCTGACTCCGGCAGACCATCATTAGAACTGTTGTGCAACTGGAATGTGAGAGCTTCGGTCATAATTTCGCAAGAAATAATTACCAAAAGTTTGTTTAAAAACCGGCATCTCAAATGCCCTGGATGGGAGTGAAGATGATGCTATTTGGGTATATGAATGTTTGTTTTCATTTAATTACAGAAGCATTATCGCTAAAGATTCAGATATATTGCATGATGAAGGTGAGCATTCGATCATGTAAATAACATTGATAATTAAAATTTAAATGCATTCATTTTATAAATAATGTGAGCAATTATAAACTATAATGAATATTAAGGATTTAATTATAAACGTCAATTTAGTTCTTTCCTGAAAAATTTTAATTTCCAAAAATCTCCGCACACATCTTGCCCACAACTTTAATTCCGGGGGAAAAAAGTGCGATTATATTCAAGTGAATACGGTACAACTCAAATAAAGACTAAGTATTGTTTGATATAATGTCCCATACACACAATATAATTGTAGCGTTTTCAACAATTTTTCTCTTGGCTCCTTCTCATATTCCTTTTCCATATCTACAAAACTTAAATACAGATCCTTGTTATATAAATTCCCATGATTTCTTAACTATCTGTCTTAAAGTGAAAATCTGAACCTGACAACCTGTTTGCCCCGATTCCAGCTTGTTCTTTTCCAAGCTTCCCTTCCACAATTTTGCTTAGCTGTTTCTCAAGAATACTTGCATAAATCTTACCAGGAACCATAAGTAGGGAAATACCTCTGTATTTCTCATATTCAGTTTTATTTCCTTTTTTTATAGATGATACTATGTGAGATCTACTCCAACATCCGTAATTCAACTCTCTGACCAGCCTTTCTGAATTATGTAGTGCAGCCAATGTAAAACTTTTGTATCTCCATATTTGAGCATTTCTAGTTGAATTTCATATTTTTCATACTGCCTTTTCATATTTCAGGTTTGTGATGGCTTTTTCTACTTCAAGTATTAGTATGTTCATGGTGCTACCCAAAAGTTTGGAGAATTTGAATAATGTGCACAAATCAGTTGTAGTATAGTCTTCCATACCACAACTAAATAGTACCGTTTGTGAATCAGTATGCCAACAGCCAGAAAGCTGAGAGGCAAAGTTCTTGGATATGTACATTTTAGTAACATCGTGATTCAGCGATTTACTTCTCCAGCTGAAATGGCTGATTTTACAGAGCAAAGAATCTGCATCAAATTTTGTTCAGCCTCAAAAAAAACTGCTGCAAAAACCCACTGAAAGCTTAAAAAAACATTTGTCTCACCAAATTCACCAAAGCAGAAAAAAGCTCGTCAAGTGTGTGCAGTAATGTTGTCAATATGTTCTTTTCGTTTTCGACATGCAAGGCACTCTCTGCAAGGAATTCTCCCCTCACCTCTCCCTGGTCAAATTGTCAATAGCAAGTTTTACTGTGAGGTTTTGGAGCAGTTAAGAGAGAGCATCTGGCATAAATGTCAAGATAAGTGCAAGAACAATGACTGGGTTCTCCACCATGACAATACATCTGCCAACACATCACCCATTGTTCGACACTTCCTTGCTTCCATAAACATGACAGTCATTCTCCAAACCTCTCTATTCACCTGGCCTTGCTCCTTTGCCTTTTCCTTAAGATGAAATTCTGGCTGAAAGAGCACTGTATTGACATGAATGAGGAATCCAGGCATAATAACAAGAGGTGCTCAACACTGTTACACTTGAAGACTTCTAGGGATGCATGGAATCATGGAAAACCACTAGAATTGCTATATACATGTCCAAGGGCCTACTTTGAAAGAGATGGTGGACACCAGAAGAGTTTAGGTAAGTAATTTTTTTTTTTGGACAAATTCCCCAAACTTTTGGGTAACACTTCGTATTCCTGATTGCATTGCTGTGGAGTGTTTTCTGTCACCCAGCTGTCACTGCTTGTTTCATTTAGAAATCTTTCAAAGTAATTACTCCAGACATCTGGAATACCTTTATCCCTTAGAATCAGAGATGATACAGTTGTCGTCATACCATCTCTAATTCCTTTTCCTATGCTCTTTCCTCCATTTCTAAACTTTTTCAATGGCTTCCAGAATATTTTGACATTTATTTTCTATTTATTTATTTTCTATGTTATTTTCTTACCAAAGTCTTCTCATTACTTTTGTTGAGACAAAAGTGCTTTGTTTTCCTGCATTTTTCTCTGTATTCTCTAAAAGCAAGCTGACTATTTACTTCGCAGGAACTTTCGATATACTTTCTTTTTTTCTTGATTGCCTCTTTAACTTCCTGAGTCCACCATGGAGTTCTGATTTTGCTATCCTTGCAGACAACCTCAGCATATGCCTCTCTGGCTGAATCAATGTTTTCTTCAGAGTATGACAATGATTCTCCAAGGTTTGGTTCTTGTTGTCGAATTCTCTTTCTTTTGACCTGTAGTGTATTTGATTCTACAGGTCACCTCTGAAAGCTTTTCATTTCTTTTCATTATTCTTTTCAATATGAAATTCAATTTGATCCTACTTGAAAGTAAATGGTGATCACTTCCAATTTTAAATCATGTATAAGTTTGTGTCCTAAACCAGTGGGAAAACATAGCTATCAATAATAACGGTCAATGAAACTTTTCTTATTTCTTGCATCTTCTTTCCATGAGAATTTGCACACATTTTTATGTTGGAACAAAGTGTTAGTTATTACCAGCCCATGTAATGAACAGAAATTCATGAGGTACTTACCATCATTATTAGCTTTGCTCTTATCTCCAAATTTTCTCAAAACATTTCTATATGTAAATGATAATAATTTACTAACCTGTTGAGATCGCCAAGAAGGACCAACTACTTTTCCTTTTTTTTTGTTGTGTAACCTGCCTTCTCTAATGCCTCAAAAAATTTCTCCATTTGAGCGCCTCCATAGCGCAATTGGAAGAACGACGGTACATTGTGCCCTTTGATTGGAATAGGCCTAAGTTCGAATCTCGTCGTAACGGGAGGAATCTTTATCTGGACGATTTCAATCAAAGGTGAATTAGCTATCTCATGCAGAGGTAGCAGGGTTTTTCCTCCCGGAAACTCAGGTTTTTCATCCTGCATACAGACAAATCGGCCCTTCAGAACACACGCAATTTACAGACAAAAAATACTAGTTGTGGTGGGCGGTAGATGGCATTGATGGAGATGATTCGTAGTAGAGGTTCAATGTAGTGGTTGAGACAGTTGTAGGTATCCTCCCACGATGAGTCTTCAGACTCCTTGGAGGTGTCAGGAATAATAATAATAATAATCTCAGTAGAACCTTTTCCAGGAACATAGGCACAAATAAGACTCATTTGTCCAGTTCCTCATTCTTATATTTGCCATCATTCTACTTGATACTGTTTGATATTCAAGAGTACCATATTTAGTGTTGAATACTATAGCAACTCCATTTCCCTGATCATTATTTCCTGAATATAACCTGTTATATTTGTTGCTTGGAAAGATCTAACCTGCTTTTGTCTTCTTTGTTTCTGTCCTATTATGCTGATCTGGTAATTATTATTATTATTCGTGGCACCTCCAAGGAGTCCGAAGACTCATCGAGGGAGGACACCCACTATACAACTTTCCATCTCCACCACTACACAGAACCTCTACTTATCCAATTCTTCTGAAAGTTCAATTTCTTTTCCAATGATGCTTCATGTGGATGGTGCCAATCTTGAGCTCTGCTGATTCTGAGTTGGGATTTGTTCCAGTAGCTGATTTTTCACCATTTGCTCTGGTTCCCTGACAAAAACAATGGGAGACTAGTTTATCCAAGCAATGCCTCGGCTGGTGTATTAAATTCAAAATTTTAAAGTAAAAAAAATAAAATAAAAATAATCCTAGAGAGAGAGAGAAATGGAGGTAACAGTAAATTGAACTGACTGAGATGAAAAGGATTCATAACTCAAAGAAGGTCTAACTGAAGAAATTACTAAGAGACTCAAAAAAAAGATCAACTAAAAAAAGTTGCTACACTGCTACAAGTAATCTGTTTCTGTTTGGTAGAGATTTCATGATAAAGCTATCTTTGATAAAGCTGAATGCGACATAGAATCTGTGCAAATTGCTCAAAAAGCAAAGTACATGGGTAAACTTATCCTACGCCTACACAAATCCTGCTTCTTCACCAAAAAAAAAAAAATATATATATATATATATACTGGGAGAGCAGTCAGAAAGATATTATTCACAAGCTGTCCAAGGAAGTTTCTTGCATTCCATTTTAAAGTTGGATCCTCAAATTGAGAAAGATGCTAGAATTCAATAGGTGCACATCATAAACCTGAAAGATATCAAACAATATAGCAGCAGTAGAAGCAAAGGAGTGAAAATAAAACTGGAATTTGCTCTTAACTCCAAATGAGGTTTTAGAAACTTCAAAAGCCGGCCTACTTGGCCAAGTGGTTGGTGTATCTGTTCTCCAACCAAAAGGTTGTGGGTTTGAATACCACCATGAGCATGGATGTTTGTGATTGTCTTTAGGTATTATATGAATTTCATCACCCACTGTGAGACCACTGTCCCAGTTATTGGAAGCTTAAAGTAGCTTGAAAATGTTCCATGTTTGGTCTTTAGAGCTGTGTTTCTAGACAAAGAAAAAACAAATAAAGAAAAAAGAATTGTCCCAATTTGAAAATTGTATACCTCTGCAACGACGAACTACAAATGAATGAGACTTGTACCATGTGAACAGTACATGTAATTGTGGTGATATAATTATTATTTGATATAATTATTATTATTAAATATAATTATTTGAAATCGGGCCAATCTTTTTGAAACACCCTGTATATATATAAAACTGATAAAAATAATAATAATAAATACTTAGCCCAACCATGGTAAAAGTGTACTATAGGTTTACTAATAACCTTTCATGGGGAAGCCAGATAAAAAAAAAAAAAAGAAAGAAAGAAAATCAAAAATACAATAAAATAAAAAGATCATATCAGTAGATAAAAGAAATCCATCCATCATCCTGTAGTGAATATTATATTTCTCTCTGAGAATCGCAGATGTCATACCTCTTATTCTTGTTCACATGCTTTTGCATAAAATGTAGACAATCTGAAGAGCTGGTGATTTCAGTCAGTATCTATAGTTTTAATGGCAGCTATAGTGCAATAGAAATGAGTAGTGTTACTAAGGGGAAAGAAAGTGAACTCAGGGTGGTGATGGACTTGACATTAGGTAGTGTGACTGAAGGCTATTTGCATGGCTGGCATGGTTGGCCTAGTAGTTAGCATAACCACTCTCCAGATAATCACAAACATCCATGCCCACTACAGGTTCGAATCCTGCTGTGGGCACGGGTGTTTGTGATTATCTGTAAAAATACTAGTGGTGATGGTCGGTGGTAAGTGGCGTTGGTGTAGATGATGAAGGTAGTTGTTGGATTGGTGGAGATGGAGAGTTGTTGAGCAGGTACCCTCCCTTGAAAGTCTTGGGACTCCCTGAAGGTGTTACATAATAATAAATATGCAATTGCATGATACTTGCATACTTATGCATGAAATGTAGACAATCAGAAGAGCAGAGTGATTTCAGTCAGTATGTATAGTTTCAATGGCAGCTATAGTGGTGCAATAGAAATGAGTAGTGTTACTGAGAGGTCATCATATTGGAGGCTTAATGGATTGTATAAGCCTCTACACATGGAAGGGTGTTACTGAGAGGAAAGAAAGTGAGCTTGAGGTGATGATGGACATGACATTGGTAGTGACTGAAGGATATTGTCGACGTTATCAGTGAATCTAGAGTGAAGGTAAAATGTTTAGAGAGATAAAGCTACTGAAAGAGAAAGTGAAAGATATGAAACATGAGTCTGAAAGCACACTTTCTGGCATTCCTCTATATAGAGCGCGTCTGAAAGCAATGAATTTAGAGTACACCACCAATGTTAACTTTTGGGAAGACATGTAGATCCAGTGATGATAAATATTATATTATTACACAACACAAACAAATTCTGGTTTTCCATTATCAGTAACTTACACTGTTCATTTTCTGTCTCATCACCTGTAGCGCGGCTACTCTCGTAAGTTTCATCTGGATGTTCGATTATTTTAAGTTCCTCATTATCATCCTCAGATTCGACATCTTCTTCAAGAAGTTTCTGGATACTAGATATATCTTTCTCCAAAATTTCCCTATCACTGGGATAAATTCCAACCACCTCCACTTCCCCCATACTAATTTGTATGCTACACTAAAAGAACGACAACAAACATCAAAGAGCATAATACATACACACAGACATCCAAAATATACAAGCAAAATAATGCCTGGAAGTTTACATTAAAACAGATGGATGTGGAGCCAGGAATTCAGTTTCCGGTTGTTTATTATTATTATTATTTCTTTTTTATTAAGAGGTAAAGTATATTGTAGATTACTTCAGAAATGATTAAAGTGTTATACACTTGTCAAGATTTGGCACTAAAATATCCCACTATAAGCTAAAGTGTTCGTGTACTACAAACTGAGTAAAAACTTTCTTTCTGTTTCAAGTCACCAGATTTAAATAATTGCTTGAGCAGAAATAAATTATCACAGGAAAAGTTTGTTTAAATGTATAAATTTAAAAGTTATGCAATTTAACACGAATAAACGTTACTTTATCGTATATTATTATAGGGAGATATGTAACAGCTTTAGAGTGTTGAATTACGGTCTACTTTCGAAAAATAAATTAATTAAAATAAAAATTATATACATAGGCAGATCGGCCTTCAGAACACACACACACAATTTACAGACAAAATATACTGTTGTTGTGGTGATGGGCTACGGGACTACTTGTATATAGGGGCTAATGACTTCACAAGTCGTGAAGATACTTCACGCGCAAACTTTGATTGCTTATAGTTACTGTTACCCTCCTACCATGATCAGAGCTTTAATAGCTCAATAACACTTTATCCCTACACTGTCCCCTACAGATAACGGGGAATATGAAAAGCATTCTTGCTTCACCCCTTTAAGCCAGTCCTTATAAGGATATATAAGAACCTTGGTATCCGTTCCCGTGTTGTTGCCGGGATGAGAATAGCACCAATGCAAATCCAAGAATGTCGTAAGAGGCGACTAAATGGACGCTTTGATTCGAGAGTTTGAGTTCGCTCTCTTAAGGTTTTTGCCTTAAGGGAGCAATTTTAGTCTCCGGGGAGAGTGTTTTCCGGCACGACCCGATGAGAGGCTTTGTCGGTGAATGCTTTTCCTCTGAATATGGGCGGTTCTGCTAGGTGATTGGGGAGCCCGTCACTCAGTGGAGCCAACGCTGAGTTGGGCGGTCTTTCGGCCACAATTGAGTGGTCTAGGGATCGTCTTAATTTTTAGAGATTGGCTTTACTTAAGTATCACCAATGTAGCTAATGCATGTCGTACGAGGCGACTAAAATTGGTACCCAGGGAGGGTAATGGATGGCAATGCTGTAGCCAATGAAGTTCTAACTGTGGCTTGGCTATTGCTGTTACCCTCTTGCCATGATCAGAGCTTTATAGCTCAATAACACCTTATCCTTACACTGTCCTTTACAGATAACGGCGAATATGAAAAGCAATCTTGCTTCGCCCCTATAAGCCGGTTCTTATAAGGACCTTGGTATCTTGTGATTACGATAAGATGCTTTTAGTTTTGATTCCAGGTAGCTATCGCGGATTAGGAGTTAAGATTAGGATTAGCTGAGTCGTATAAAGTCTAGTGAATGAAATATCGTTTAGTTTGACGAATAATGTCTGTTGAGTTTTGGTTTAGATTCGGTAAGTAATTATGTTCGGAAAACTTTTAAGTGCAAAATTTTGCTGCCTATGCTGATAGATAGATTTGATCTATGGGATATTTACATTGGGCTCTAGGACCCATTTCTCAAACTTTATTCTAACAGAGTTAGAATAAAGTTTGAGAAATATTACCTCCTATCAGACATGTCAAAATTACCTCCTATCAGACATGTCAAAACCTCTCAATGAAAGCATATTCGAAGAAGTTTACAGAGAGTTTCTAAGATTAGGAAAACTATTGAGCGACAACTGGCCAGGGAAAGTAAAGCTGTTAGATAAATTCCCCCTACAGCAGTCACAGAGGATAGGATGGATGATTTAAATGATGGAAGCATGTTGACTGAACAAGAAATAAGGCACTCCACGAAAATAGAGGATGCTGCATCCCTAGATAATACTGCGCAGTTTTTGGAAACCAACAGGCAGAATTCCAAGCGGTCAAAAAGAAAAGGGAAAACTTCTTTACTGCAGATACACCCAAAACAGCGGAGCGAGAACCAGATAATGAACTTAAAGAAAGAGTACCTCCCCAGTCGTCCTAAGGGCCAAAGAGCACTGGATGTCTGTTGCATCCGCACTGAAATCTTCAGATATCAGTTTCATGAAAGCCACAAGCACAGAAGAAGGGATATGCATAAAACCTAAAAGTTCATCAGACTACAGAAAAATAACCAAACTTCTAAACAACAACAACCTGCCATACCACACTTTTGCACTCAACGGTGAGAAAATTTTTAAAATAGTATTAAGGGGAGTAACTGAAACATTACAAATAGAAGACCTCACTGCAGACCTCCAATTTAAGGGATTTAGCCCAATTAAAGTCAGCCGAATGCGGAGAGCTGATAAAACACCCTATCCCCTAATTCTGGTGGAAATAAGTAAAGACCAAAAACATATATACAATCTCCAAACCATCTGTGATCTAGTCATAAAAGTTGAGGCATTGACACATTAATCAACTACAACCCAGTGCCATAGATGCCAGAAGATTGGGCACGCACAACAATGCTACAAAGCTGAATTTCGTTGCGTGAAATGTGGTGGCAAACACGCATCAAATGAATGCCATAAACCCTGCACACTTCCAGCAAAGTGTGCAAACAGCTGAGGAACACACCCCGCAAACTATAGGGGCTGTATAGCATTTCTCCAAAACCAAAAGATACTCAACACCAGTAAACCTCTTCAAGAACGCACGTCCTCCCATCAAACCATAGTCTCCATAATGGATGGAAGATCGTATGCTGAAGTTACAAGATCAACCTTCCAAAAAGACCCAAAACTAAAGCAGTCACAGCAAACCTACAAACCTATCCTACTGAACATAACAAGCCACATAGGTGAAATGCTTGCTGAACTCCGACAAACCAACGCAACTCAAGAAGCCAAGGATATCATCTTAAGACACACACAATCACTCCTTATGGAAGTTCTTAATGGATAAGTCTAAAAGAAAACCGAAATCGTTACAAATTGTTTCATGGAACCTAAATGGTTTATCTATCAAGTTACAGTAATTTGCAGCAGAAATCCAAGCACACATCATCCTCATAAATGAATCTTCGTCCAGTGACAAAATCAGAATCAACGGTTATAACACTTACTGTGCAGACAGATGCTTTGCTAGAGGTGGAGGCACTGCCATCTTTGTGAAAAGAAACATAAAACATAATTCAATAGCCGAGCCCCAAACAGAACACATGGAAACTACAGGAATAGAAATATATATAGAAAACACAAGCAGTATTACGATATATGCAGCCTACAACTCCACAAATAAAAAACTCCTTGAATCTGACATAGATTAGATGTGATATTAAATACAGGCAGTGCAGTGATTATAGCTGGAGATTTTAATGCCAAACATTCAGTCTGGAACAGCAGAAATTCAAATATTAACGGAAGAATACTCAACTCTTATACCACTTCAAAAAATATAACAGTAATAGTACCCACACATTACGGAGCAACCGGACGTCCTGATGTACTAGATATAGCTATATTAAAAAACATAGCGCACAACTATCAGATACAAGCAATCAACGATTTAAGTTCTGATCATAAACCCATCATATTACAACTAGGCACCATACAAGATTTAACGAAAAACACCACCACATTTATAAATTGGAAACAACTTCGCTCAGCCTTCCAGGAAAACCTTGGTCCAATACCGCATATAACATCTGCCGAAGATATAGAAAAAGCACTGAAAACTCTTGAAAAACAACTGCTGAGAGCTATAACACAGGTAACAAATATAACGAAATATGCACCATCAAATAAACTCCCAGAGGATATAAAACGTCTTATCCAAGAGAAAAAACAGATTAAGAAGACAATATCAGAGAACAATGGCCCCTGCGGATAAACAAGCAGTCAATAGAGCAACAAACCAGGTTCGATATGCCCTAAAGGACCATCGTAACCAACTCTGGAATAACAAAATTCTCCAATTAAAACAGAGGATCAATTGATATGGAAAATGATGAAATCACTCCGTTAAAAGCGTTTTACATTTCCTCCAATCCAAGGTGAATCTAATGTTGTCTACAACGACGAGGAAAAAGGTGAAGCATTTGCTGACAGCTTAGAAAAACAATGCAGCCCCAATTATATCAATACAGATATAAATTTCATAAGTAAAATTCACACTCAAGTGCGAAAAATAACTTAAAATGCCTCGCTCCAATCCAATAACAAATTCGTGTCACCAACAGAAATATATGAGATTTTAAGAAAACTAAATAACAAAAAGGCTCCGGGTCCAGATGGAATAACAAACAAGGTACTCAAGTTACTTCCCCGCAAAGTGGTTATGCATCCATCATTAATGCCATCCTCTGGCTAAATTATTTCCCACAGCGATGGAAAATTGCCGACGTTTTCCTAATTCCCAAACCTAGAAAAAATATAGTTTCCTGAAAATTACAGACCAATCAGCCTTCTTTCCTGCATAGGTCAGATAGCCGAACGTGCTATTCTCACACGGGTTCAAGAGGCAGCAAATATCAACCATGTCATTCAAGTTGAACAATTCGGCTTTAGGAAATATAACTCCACAACGCTACAAATTTACAGAGTTATCGAACATATAAACCAAGATTATGAATGGCACCAACACTCTGGCGCAATTTTCCTGGACATCGCTCAGGCATTTAATAAAGTGTCGCATCACGGACTAATTTTTAAGCTACATGAAGTTGGTATTCCATTACCACTAGTTCTACTTATCAAATCATATCTAAATAACAGAAAATTTAAAATAAAACTCAACGGTATCAGATCTACAGAGAGGAGAATCACGGCCTCAAGGCTCTTTGCTATCTCCCCTACTCTTCTCCATATACATGGCAGATCTCCCCAAATTGTCCCCGGCTATCACCGCTCTATATGCCGATGACACAATCATTATAGCCAGATCCCTCCGTCCACACCTGGCCACAATCAAGCTGCAGAGAGCAGTCAATGAATTGGATGATTGGTACACCAAATGGCGTATCGCAATTAATACAAACAAAAGCTCTGCAGCACTTTTCACCAGACATAAAGCAGAACCGAATACAAGCATACAAATGTTTGGTAAAATCATCCGTTGGCATAATTCTACCAAATATCTGGGAGTTCAACTTATAAAGTTTACGCCTCTCCAACCTGGGGTCACACGACAAAAAGCAACATCAACAGACTTCAGATAATACAGAATAAATGCCTAAGAATGGCATTTCATGCCCCATGGTTCATCAGAAACATTCAGTTACATCAAGAAGCCAATCTTCCAGATATTAAGATCTACATCACAGGCATTGCAGAGAAATTCTTCACAATCAAGGATAATCAGCCAAATCAGCTAGTTCGACAGGCAGCAGACTACAAGCCCTCAGATCGTTTCAAACATAAGAAACCGAAATCCTCCATCGCAAGAGAAAGCTGATACAGCCTCAATGCTCACAATAAGTGGGAAAATAACCCACAATAATCTCATCACGCACAATCTAAAATCCAGATGAAGGGATAGTCAAGGACTCAGTCAATCAACCAATTAAATTCAAAGTTCAAACCTTGGTATCTATTCTGGGTCTAGATCCCACTGGTGAGACTTCAGTAATGTTCGAACCCAGTCTGGGTAGTGGCCCTTTCCATAATGCACAGCATACGTTGGTCGATTGGTATAGCCTCTGCTACTAATGACTCTCGAAAAAAGTTAAGCAAGTTTGAGCGCAGTTAGTCGTTGGAAGGTGTTAATCGTTCGATGTGTTGGCACACTCTCTCTCGATGAGTCCCTGGAGTTATCACATAATAATAATAATAATACATGTCAATAAAGATATGTGGGTTGCATTACGGCATACTAAGGCAATAGATGTGAAGTCATTAGCCCCTATATTCAAGTAGCAAATTCATGAAGATACTTCACGGGCAAACATTGTTTGCTTACACTTGCATAAAGAATTTAAACAAAGCATATAATTTCCTGACATCTTTAATATATAATTTGCGCTCTAATATAAATATATATCGACATGGGGCACATAAATTTCTTTAGGCTTTTCATTGTTAGTTTCCATAACAATGTAACTTAATAATTTATGTGTGCTCCTCTTTTCCTAATAAGTTTATAAATTTGCTTAGGTATGAACTCTACCAAGGTACAAAATATCTTTCTAATTCTGCATCTCGAAACCATACTTTTATAATGGACTCTATAAAGTTATCCATTGTATTTTCCAAGTCACTTTTTCACTATGGCACAAATTTTCTATTGGGTTAATGTCAAGAGAGTTACCTGGCCACTGAAGCAATTGGATGTTGTGATTATTGAGGAACGCATTGACTTTTTTTTTTTTTTTAAGTGTAGCATGGAGCGAGATCCTGTTGGAAGATGAGTTCTTTGTATTTCTGGATCTGTGGGACCACTCTTTTCTCCAATATTTTTATGTATTGGTCACTTTCATTATACCATCAACAGGCATGAGTGATGCTGGATCGCTATGTGTAAAATAACCATAGAGCATAACCGAATCTCGTCATGAGGGGAGGAATCTTTATATGGACGTTTTCAATCGAAAGTGAGTTAGCCGATCTCATACGGTAGCAAGGTTTTTTCTCCCGGAAACTCGGGTTTTTCATCCCGCATATAGACAAATCGGCCCTTCAGATTTGTCTGAGAATATTACCTTCTTCCACTTCTCAAGTTCAGTTTATGTACACTTTTCTCCACTGGAGCATCTTTTTCTGCATAGCCTTCTTCAACAGTTGCTTTTTTAGTTTGGCAGTCGTCCCTACTTCCAACAATCGTCGACTGACTGTCATGTCAGAAACATTAATCTCACTAGCTTCCAAGCCTCTATTTAAGCCTACCGCAGCAATCTTGGATTCATTTTGCTTTTCCTAACTATGAGTAAGTGGGCTTTTCCTTTTCTGTCAGGAGAAAGGTACCTGTCTCCCTAATCCTCTTTACAATCATATTAACAGGACCCAATTCAACAACACACTCATTGGTAATTTGTCTTTGAGTAATGGATATGTGCTTACCAAACCGAACCAAAAACATGGAAAAATTCAGCTTGTTCGAATTAATTTGGTCGTGACTGTATATATATATATATCCGCTAACGCCTTTTTGTTTCCGTAGGGAACAGGTCAAATGTTTCTGTTTTATCTAACTATTCGAGACTGAAGAATAGTGAATCGCCACCGTTAGCCAGTCAGGGAGAGATGGCCTGTGGCTATCACTAATTTTAAACGTTATCTGATGAACATAGTTAGGAAGAGGAGTCTCCTCTCCTAAGCCAAACGCAGTATAGTTTGTCTGAATACAGTGTAAATTATATTATAGATTTTCGTAGATACTGAGAAGAAAAACTTGAGTCTAAAAAAAACCGCACACCTTGCCACTGATTGATTGATCAACTCCTCAGGAACTGGTTGAACCCAAAAAGAATCGAAGTTAGAAAACATTCTTCAGGAAGCTTTGCGCCATGTATACAAACGCTTAATTAGAACACAACTAGTTTCATCGGAATGCCGACTTCTTCAGATGGACATGCTATCACAAATAACTGGAAAAAAATTACAAGATAAAAAGTGAACTTCTCACATAAACAAGTTAGGAACAACAAGTCAAGTTTGAACTGGCATCCACGTGGCAGGTCTAGCGTGAGGCGTTAGTGTGTGGGAACTATCTCGAGAACGCCAAAATTGAATTACTGCCTCTGTGAATCAGGTAAGCTATAATTTATATTACTGTTCATCTGTGAGCGGTCCAGAACTATTTCTTTCGTTTCTAGGATACGTCTTTGTTGTTATTTATGGATATTTGTAGTAAGAATCCAGTCTATCTGGTGTTCATGCTCTTATAAATTAGAGTTGACAGAGAAAAGGACATGACTGGAGAGGGCGCTTGCGCTGGTTCTGTTGTAAGAGATAATACGTTGGTGCCCTTCAGTTAATCAATCTTTCGAATATGAAAGTAGGGTTCCCTCTCCATCCACTGAAATCTGGTTTTAACCTCACCTGTATCATAACTATTATACCACTTCAGACATTGATATATCATATAAGGCTAAAATATGTTGGCATTTGTCTATTGTAGTCTGTTTTTCACCGATGCCTATGAAACAATTGATATCTATTAGCAAATATCACTGCCACCTGAGAGTTTTGTTGTCAATTTATTTTCAAAATTTTCTTATAAACGGCCTAGGCTGCTCTCTTTAGACAGCAAAGAGGAACATTATTTATTTATTTATTTATATAATTTAAAATTATTCACCAATCACATACGATTTTTTAATTAAAATAACTGATTTGTATTTGTCATTGAATACATCATATAAATATTAGTTTTACATACATAAAAGGTTTCCGATATTGAAATGCTTAAAAAAAGACAAAGCTAAAGAATGTAGAAAACAATGCTGACATGACATCTATCAACGCGTCGGCCATCTTGTGGCCAAAATAACTGCTTGCTCCATTTTCTCATAGACTCAGCTATAACAAAGAAGGGGTCTTGAGATATTCAAGATCACAATATAGAATCATGTAGGTAAGCTACCATGAGAGGCTAATTTCCACATGATCCCACAGATATTGGATGTGATTCCAATAAAAAAAGTAATTAATACATTCAAATCATGTATATGGCTCCGTACAATGCTCGTACAGTGAAAGTCTAGTGAGAAGAGGCGTTTTCTTTCTGGAAGACCTCAGATCCTTTGGCCACATTGTCCAGATATATGAGAAGATCTGGTCATAAACAATCCTCAGGGAAAAATTAGAAGAAAACGTGTATTCAGCGGGCAATGAGAGGACCCAGTGATATCCACGAGAATAGTTCCCATACCACGGTGACCCACCACAGGCATATTTATGATCAATCGTTCAGTGTGGTTAGCCAGAAACAGTCTTGATTGTCGCATTATTTTGCCTAATGAGCTTTTATTAATATTTTTGAAACGAAGTGTTACTTTCGATGTTAGACAAATAAAACCCATGATATCACATATTTTTTTTCTGAATATCTGAAAAATCTATACTCTGGCAATATCGTGAAACGGGGTATGCTTGTCGTACATTCCTTAAAATCATTCCTTGATGGGCTACATTCCACCACAGTACATTCAATTTCCACTGCGAAATTTATGTGCAAAATCTACTTCATGAGAAAAATTTACTCAGCGCTGAAAATAATATTACCAATTTTAGTGTTTCTCTAATTTTATCATCTCCTGTAATACGAATTTACAATGCTATGGAAAAAAACAGTTTCTTCAATACATTGGTAACTGAATATCATTCAGTGTGTAATAATTCCCTTTTCTCTTTCTGTTGGGTGATAAAAGTGAAACGGAGATCCCATCATCAGTTTGCTTATTGCTAAGGATTTTCACAGGATGCAGCATAGAGGCTTTGCATAGGTTGTAGGTTTAGAAACTATAAGTCTGGCTAAGAGATGTCTGACTAATATACCAAAAAAAAGTGCCTAAAGAGGAAGTGTGTCTACAAGAATTAAAGAGTCCCATTCAAGGATCACTCCTTAATCCAGTGTTATTCAATCAACCAAGGAGCAAACCCGAGATGGATATTTTTACCTTAATGACAATGGCAAGGCTTTCACAGGATTTATAGATTGATAGATTGGAGGTCTGGGCTAAGGAGAACGGATGTCATTTTAATGTGGCAAAATGTAAGGTTATGCATTTTGGGGTGAAAAGATTAGCAGCATTATACCACATTGGTGGAACTGTACTCCAGGAGATAGATGAGGCCAGGGACTTGGGTGTGTTGGTGGATACGGAGTTGAAGTTTAGGGGCACATTGCAAAAGTGGCTAAATCAGCTCATCAAATCACTTGGATGCTGAAAAATACTTTGACGAGCAGATATAAGCAAGTTATTGTTCCTCTGTATCGAGCCGTGATAAGACCCCACTCGACTACTGTGCCCAGATATGGGCGCCAGGGTTTCATCTTGATGGGGAGGAGCTTGAGAGGATCCAGAGACATGTGACCAAGATGATAGAAGGCCTATGGAATGAACCTTATGAGAACAGGTTGAAAATTTGTGGGTTGCAGAAATTGGTTGATTGGAGGAGAAGGGGAGATATGATTGAGACATTCAAATTGCTAAAGGATTTCTAGGATTAATTCAGAGGAGATTTTTGAGAACAGGGATGGTGATAGGAAAACTAGGGGACATCCATGGAAAGTGGGCAAGAGTGTGGTTAATAAGAGTGTTATAGCTAGGTTTTTATTTTTAGAGTGGTAAATGAGGGGAATAAGCTGCCAGAGTCTGTTGTGGGTGCTATGACGATGAATGAGTTCAAGGCAAAGTATGATAGACACTGTGTGAATGTCGAATAGTTGTGATGGACATGATGTTTAGGGCCTCCCTCATCATCACAGCAAAAAATATTTTCTGATCTATCCCAGGAAACGGAGTGGCTTTGTTGATCATTATTAGGATTATTTGAAAAAAGAGCATGACTGGATAACGCAGTTGCATGAGATCTCTGTACGATCTGATGCAACTGCGATGAATAACATAACAGAATGTTATCCAGTCATGTTCTTTTTTCAAATAATCCTAATGATGATCAACAAAGCCACTCCGTTTGCTTTCATTTTTCGCTGTGATGATGAGTTTGAGAGAAAAATTGTAGAATCAAGGGAAATCCTGCTGAACCCGGTCCACATAAACAACAATTTGAGTTATAACATCCCAGGTAGCCATGCTACAGTTATTCAATACTGGCGTTCACGTGAGCCTGCACGCACACTTGCAATAAACAATGGCACGCCTGTTAGAACTTGAAAAAATACGTTTTTTATGTATCAATTATATGTGGCAATTTTTACCTGTAATTTCCAGTTTTTTTAGATACTTCAATGTTTATTACTATTCTTTTCCTTTATGAATACCTGAGGAAAGCTGTTATAAGCGAAAACTAGTTGTATTATTCTCATTAAAATCTTTATAAGTTATCTTGGTTTTTTAAGTCATTAAAGCTATGGTTTTAAAATGAAAAAGAGGATGCTCATCATATATATATATGATGAGCATCCTCTTTTTCATATTTTTCTACCCACTGCAGGGTGAAAGGCCGCTCACGTTGCTGAAGGTTTTGGGTCTACTACTGCCATGCTGCCATGGTGACCCTATCTATATTGGGTGAGTGTAACTATACTTGGGTGAATGAATCTACTCCAGGAAATTGATGAGGCCAGGGATTTGGGAGTGTTGGTGGATAGGGAGTTGAAGTTTAGGGGGCACATTGCAAAAGTAACTAAAACAGCTCACCAAATCACTTGGCTTCTGAAAAATATTTTAACATGCAGAGACGAACAAGTTGTTGTTCCTTTGTATCGAGCCTTGATAAGACCCCATCTGGACTTCTGTGCCCAGCTATGGGCACCAGGGTTTCTTCGTGATGGGGAGGAAGTGGAGAGGGTCCAGAGACGAGTGACTAAGATGATAGCAGGTCTGTGGAATGAACCTTATGAGAATAGGTTGAAGATTTGTGGGTTGCAGAAATTGGACGATAGACGAAAGAGGGGTGATATGATTGAGACATTCAAATTACTGAAGGGTTTTTATAAGATTGATCCAGAAGATATTTTTGAAAATATGACTGGTGGTGGGAGGACTAGGGGCCATGCATGGAAG
The DNA here is from genome assembly GCF_054136105.1 of Typopeltis vanoorti. Classification (NCBI taxonomy): domain Eukaryota; kingdom Metazoa; phylum Arthropoda; class Arachnida; order Uropygi; family Thelyphonidae; genus Typopeltis; species Typopeltis vanoorti. The sequence goes on along the minus strand of NC_143574.1, from coordinate 24,444,773 downwards.
CTGGGCAAGAGCGTGGTTGACAAGGGTGTTAGAGCTAGGTTCTTCACTTGGAGAGTGGTAAATGAGTGGAATAAGCTTCCAGAGTCTATTGTGGGTGCTACGACCATGAATGAGTTCAAGGCAAGGTATGATAGATACTGTGTGAATGTTGAATAATTGTTCTTGACATGATGTTATGGCCTCCCTCGATGAGTCTGTCGACTCCTTGGAGTTTCCCGGAACAATAATAATAATAATAATAATTAATAATAGACAAGAAAGGAATACCATTTGCAGATGGAAGGAATATTAATAACTTGCCAAAGCATGCATACTATAAATATTTATGCATTTTTGAGGCAGACGACATTTTCAGTTCAGTAGTCAAAAAGAAAACAGTGTGTGAATATCTGAAAAGAGTTAGAAAAGTTCTAAAGTCCAATCTGAATGGAGACGCAACAGCAATCAATACACGGGCAATCGTTGTAATCAGATACATAGCAGAGATAGCTGTTTCAGAACAAGGTGATTTGGATGCACTTGATTGTAAAACATGAAAATCAATCGCCGTGAATCATTCCTTGTACCCACGCAGTGATGCGGATTGGCTATATATAGCCAGGGAAAGTGGACGACATTGTCTTTTGCAAGTAAAGAACACAGTAGAAGAAAAGCGAATGTTGGATGATTACATCAAGGAAAGCACCGAAAAAATGTTAATTGTATCTTACAAAGAAATAGTGAATGCAGCAAATTAAAAAAAATTCAACTAACTCCTTTTTTTTGTTACCGTACAGGGAGTAAGCGAGGCCATTTCAGCCCTATTTAAGTTTTGGAGACTGAGTGGGAAGTTCAATCTCCACTGGTAACCAATCAGAGATAGCTAGCTCGATTAATGAGTGATAGCAAGGCTATCACTCATTAATCGGTGTGCAGTGAAGAAGGCACCTAGTAAGTCTCATGGTCCCTAACCTTACCATAATATTTTTAATGTCTGAAAATAGTGTGGGTTCAACGGCCGATTTTCTTGAGTTTACGGAACAAAAAAAACCCGCTTGCCCGTGCCAGAGATCGACTAACTCGGAAACTGGTCGAGAAAAGCTTAGAAAATATTCTTCTATTCGGCGACTAGATTTGAACCCCAAATCTTTTTTCGTGTGGTCAAGAGCGATAGAGTGTAAACTCCTCTTCTACGGATCTAAACAGTCTAATGATTATTATTATTTGACACCTCCAAGGAGTCCAAAGACTCATTGAGGGATGGTACCTGCTCTACAGCTCTGTCTTCACCACTCAATTCATCAACGCCATCTACCGCCGACCACCACCACTAGTTTTTCCACAGACAATCACAAACATCCATGCCCTGGGCAGGATTCGAACTCGCAGCCTTTTGGTTGTAGAGCGGATACGCTAACCACTCGGCCAGGCCGGCTGGCCGAGTAGTTAGCGTATCCGCTTATTGATAAATGGCAAAAGTTCAGAAGGTTTGAAAAATAAAGCACTCCATGGTCAATATTTGAAAGATATTGAAGAGAAAGTTGACACTCTTAACTGTGCAGTGGCTTCATCAGTGAAGCATCAAGAAATAGATATGTCTGATACTTGCTGCTTAAGACCAAGCACTACAAACGAATGCAGTCAAGGCAAAGATTGGAAATCTGTAACGATAGCAAATGCCAACTGTGCAGAGATAAAGAAGTGACGGTGTACCATCTAATTAGTAAATATTACAGTTTATTACGAAGTTACACTTAAGCAACTTACAAATTCGACTTACATAAAATTCAAGTCACATAAAGGTTTATGGAACGCATTACTTACATAACTCGGGGGGTTACTGTGTGTGTACACACACACACACACACACACACACACACACACACAGGGTGACAATAAATTAACTTTCCCTCTTTAGAGGTATCTGTAGCTAAAACTAGTACATGGAATGAGACCACATTTTATATTGAAACTTTCGAAAGCACGGGGGAGATGAATTTCACGAGAAAAAAAAGATTTAGTACCAAAAGTCGTCGATAGGGGAAATTTTGGCGGTGAAAAAGCCGAAAGCAGTCAGATATTTGCAGTAAACGCAGGTATAAAGGATGCAAATTTTACTGTGCATACATGACAGCAGCACCACAAATTCCACTTAAAAGGGATTGGGAACGTCAGGCAGTTATTCGAATGACTGACGAATTGTGCTCAATATGCATCCTACCTTGCCTCAGCGTACTTTACTTGTTAAGTTGTTTTACCTAAAACAGGTGCAATGCCGTATTGCCCTTTGGGAATTTAGAAGGTTCATAACCTGCATACAGGTCCTATATCAGCTGTAGCACTGAGAGCTATGATTAAGAAGTTTGAAGAAACTGGATCACTAGGCGTTAGACCTGGCAGAGGTCAGAAAGCAGTGCAAGAAGAGACAGTAACAGATGTTGCTACTGCGGTGTTCGATGACACAGGGACCAGTACTGGTCCAAGCGCTTGTGCCATAGCTTGCAAACTTGATATGGCTTATGGTACAGTCTGGAAAATGCTTCACTTCTATCCATATAAGTTCAGTCGTGTGCAAGCACTAACTACTGCAGATTATGATGAGCGCATGACCGTGCTAACGTTTCTTGCCAGAATGGAGGTCGACAATGACTGGCCTTGGAGAATATTGTGGGGCGATGAGGCTCATTTTTATCTGAATGGGTCGGTCAACACTCTCAACTGCCGAATTTGGGCATCTGAACATTCCCAAGCGATTCAGCAAATACCACTGCATTCTCCGAAAGTAACCGCGTGGTGTGGTTTTTCAAAGCTATTTAGTTTTTATTGCCGACACCATCGAAATGTTATTCCATTTTATCTGCCTTTAATGTAATTATCCGCTTGTTTTCGGCTCCGCCAGGGAAAATTTCAGGGCGACTTTTGGTACTAAATAATTTTTCGCGGAAATCATCTCCCCATGCCTTCAAAAGTCTCAATATAAAATTTGGTCTCATTCCATTTATTGGTTTTAGTTACAGATGCCTCCAAAGAGAGAAAGTTATTTTATGGCCACCCTGTGTATATATTATATATATTTAATGAAACTAAGAACTGTTTGCATTGTTAAATAAAATTAAATAAATAACTATAAAACTATTTGGATCCCCAGTTCTTCTAAAATAAAATTATACTTTGCAGATCTCCTTTATCTTTAAAGGATACAAATTATTTTAACTGACTCATTCTATTACTGGTTTGTTTGACATTTACTTAATCATGTCTGTTAAACTGAGCAATTAAATTAAATGTTAAATTTGTTTTTCACAACAAATTCCTATAAATTAATAAATGATTATTAGAGCTATTCTTTATAAAGTCTTTTCTCAAAATATTAATCTTTTTACTAACTTCCCTTGGACTATGTAGTGTTTTCTCATGTAAATATAAATCAGTAAATGTTAAACAAACTAATAATAGATTGGACCAGTGAGAATAAATTTATCCTTAAGATAAAGGAGATCTCTAAATTAAAGATGCCAAGAAATTATATTCTTGGTAGCCACTTCATTAATGCCACTTTTTCTTAAGGAGCTTCTCCAATTTGGAGGTTAGCAATCAGTGCACACCAGAGTGCCTGTTCCTCTGCCATCCTATTGATCTTATAATGCCATTGTAGAGTTAAAGATTTCTCTAATTATATCACTTGTTCTGATTATAATTAATATCACTGGTATCCTTGAGACAAAAGAAAAAACTTTCCATTTTGTATTTCTTTGAACATTCAAATAGAATATCTACTTAATATCTCCATTTATTTGCTATTCACTTGTTGACAGCCTCACATTTCCAGCTTAAGGATTCACTTTGCTAAGATTCCCTTTTTGGAAATACTCTATTAGTATAGTCCAACTGTCAAGTTTTCTTAAAAATTTCCTAAAACAAAATTCTCTGGCTGCATTCTCAAACTTTCATTTTCTTTCTCTTGCTTTCTCTATTACCCCCGTACCAAATGATCTGAACGTTAGCTACATCAGCTATCAAACCTATCAAGCATGTGCAAAGATGTCTGCATAAATAAGGCACCAGATAAAAACAGAGATCTAGAAGTTGTCTGTGTCATGCAAACTACAAATAAGAGTATACAAAAAAAGAAGCAAGTAACTTATGTCTGTACATGATTCCTAGGAATATCAGAAACAAAGTGGTAGAGTTTGTTGCCATGATCAATACATTAGGACCTCGTATTGCAGGCATTAGTGAGACTTGGCTATCAGAAGCATACTGGTATCAAGTGTAAAGGACACAGTATTTTAAGGAAGCAGAGACAGGATAAATAAGAGAGGAGTGATATCAGATGACTTGAATCCAGTTAAGAGTTGGGATCTATGACTGCAATACTAGTAACAGCTTTTCATGAAGCAGTGAGTTTGAAGCCATCTGGTGTGAGGTGGAGTCTAATAAGATCCAATGCATAGTGGGGTTTTGTTACAGACCTAGTGGACTGGTTGCTAATGATGAAGGTATGCATTACCAAAAAAGATGATGGGTTGAGAAACGAGTAATAATAATGGGGCAATTTAATTATCTGAACACTAAGTGGCTAGCTGTGAAATCTCATGAGAGAAATGAAGCTGAATTGATCTGTTGCGAGACTTCTTCAAGCAGCGACAGAAAGAACTCAAGTCAGAGAGGATTTTTCTGCTAAGTGGCTAAGTTTATGAATGAATACAACCACAGGTATTCAACAGACACATTATTAGATTCTCCTCTTTCTTCATAACTGCCTGTCCTGAAACAGTATTACTATGTAATGGAGTTTCGAAATCTCCTCTGTGTGTTGGGGTTGATTGTAAAAAAGTGTTTGTAGGCAATTTTTTTTTAAACTAATACAGTATTAACATTTGCATTATATATTTCTTTGTACCATTAGAATTAATCTCACATGTAGATTTATTCCTCTTCTGATTAGCCTTATTTTGACTAAAGAATTTTCATACATGTTTTAGTTTATTAGAATTCTTTCACCTAGGAAGTGTCCTCTCCTGAAATATACTAAGTTTAATATATTTCATGAGAATATTTCATTGCGCTCTTCGATTGGAAAAGGCCTGAGTTTGATTCCCGTCGTGACAGGAGGAATCTTTATATGGACTTTTTCAATTGAAGGTGAGTTAGCCGATCTTATACGGAGGTAGCAGGGTTTTTTCCTCACGGAAACTCGGATTTTTCATCCCGCATACAGACAAATCGGCCCTTTAGAACACATGCAATTAAAATACTTGTTGTGGTGGTGGGCAGTGGATGGCACTGATGTAGCTGATTGGTAGTAGAGGTTCGATAGTGATGGAGAAGGAGTGTTGTACAGTAGGTGTCCTCCTGCAATAAGTCTTCGGACTCCTTGGAGGTGTCAATGATAATAATAATAAATTACAAGATTTTTACATTCCAGGAGAATTATGATCTATCTTATGATTAGTTGACCTTTTAATATATTCTTTTATTATTATTCTCCTTAACAAAAGTTTTAAGGCTTTAGCAGGGTTTTTTCTCCCAGAAGCGTTTTTTTTTAAACCTACAGTACATACAGACAAAAAAATGTCGGTGGTTGTGGTGGGCAGTAGATGATGATGTGTGTTATGATGATGGCGGTAGCAGTGTTCCATGTAGTTGGTGGATTAAGTGTTGGAGACAGAGTTGTAGAGTGCTCTCCCTTATGAGTCCTTGAACTCCTTGGAGGTGTTACATAATAAGAATAACATTCCAAGGAACAGTTACTGTGTGCTAGCTAAAGAACACCTACATTTATTGTTTGGGTGTTCTTGAGCCATAATTCTAAGCAGCCCATGCAAAGCTATTCATAGTCCACCTTCATGATTGGATGTCATCAGTGGACAAAAGCCATTTACAAGGATTGTCTGAAAAGTTCTCAGCATCAACCATAGATGGCAACACTATTAGCAAGATTTTTTTTTTTTAAGTTGGTACGTCTGTCATAAACATCCATGTGAAATTGCAAGTCATTCTATCAAGTAGTTTGTTTTATACAGCTGTCTGAACAAACGTGTTGTCTGTATCTCTTGAAATAGATAAAATTCAGTATTGTGCTGTTATAAAATTCTTTGTAAACAGAAGGTTTAACACCAAAAGAAATTCATTCGAAGTTCATAAAAGTTTAAGAGCACTCTTCTTCGTTTTTGATAATTAAGAAATGGGCTGCCGAGTTTAAATGTGGCCGTACCAGCCTTGAAGATGATCCACATGAAGGATGTCCAAAAAGTTTAACAACACGAGAAATCATTGTTCAAGTGCATATGGTATTGGATGACCAGCGAGTCAAAGTGCATGAAATTGCTGAGACTACAGGCATTTAAAAAGAACATGTCAGATACATTTTGCATGAAGAATTGCAAATGAAAAAGTTCTGCGTAAGATGGGTGCTGCGCTTGCTCACAGCAGATCAAAAACGCACTCACATGAAAATCTCTGAACAGTGCTTGGAGCATTTTAACAAGAATACAACTGATTTTGTGTGTCGATTTATTATATGGATGAGACTTGGATTCACCATTACATGCCAGAATCCAAACAGCAGTCAAAACAGTGGACAGAAGCCAGTTGTTCAGCACCAAAGAAGACAAAGTCGGTTCCATCAGCAAGAAAAGTCATGGCATCGATGTTTTGGGATGCTAAAGGCAATTTGTTTATTAATTATCTTGAAAAGGGTAAAACAGTAACCAGGAATATTATTACAATCTTTTAACCAGAGTAGAAAAAAATTCATGAGAAAAAACCCAGTTTGCAGAAGAAAAAATCATGTTCTATATCTTTCCAAAACTAAAACTCTTCCTTGCTGGTCAGTGTTTTTCTTCGAATCAAGAGGTGATTGCAGCAGTAGAGGGGTACACCGGGTACACCCTCTACAGTGTATTTTGCAGATCTTACTGAGAACCACTGTGGGGACGGGATAATGGTGCTGAAGCATCGCTGGAATAAATGTATTAGTCTTAATGTTGAAAAATAAAAATAATTTTGAAATTATAAATTTTTTTTTTAATTGTTAGGCTGAGAACTTTTCAGATCACCCTCATATAAGTGTTTTATCCTGATGTTAAACAAGATGGCATGGACTTCATTTTCTCGGTTTTAACAGGAATCGCTTGTATTGATAAGAAACATGAACATCAAATGTGACATTGTGAACAATTCTCTGTCCACAATGTCACAGAATTATGACAAACAATTATGTCTAAATGGATAATTATTCAATATTTAGTTAATTATTCAATATATCTTCTTCAGATGGCTATTATTTTGCAGGATGAAAAACTTGAGGTTCGACCTCCATAAAACATAGCTCACCTCCATTTGAAAAGCTTTATTAGGCTCCTCTATTGATGCATCCTAGTTGGAATTCATGCCGGATCTTCTGATTGCAAGAGTAATGTTGCTGCTGCATGAACTATGGTGACAAACATGGAGGAAATAGGAATGGAAAGGTTGCTGCCTAGCACAAAGCATCCTTTGCAGCAAACACAAAAAACATAACAGAGGACATGAGCAATATAGTGATGAACAATACAGAAAATGACTGCCTTTTGGTGGAAGAAAGGGCCAAAAATATCTGTTCCCTTATCAAATATTTATTGTAATGAAAATAGTGAAAATTTCTACCAAGGAGAGCACTTATTCATGTTCCTTGTTCCATAATGCAAGACAGCTGCATGAAATTCTTATTTTTTCCAGCAGTTCTTGAGTCAACCAATCTCTTAAAAGCATAGATTCTTTCACTGTACAATAATAATAATAATAAAAACTGAGACAGTCACAGTCAGATTACCATATCATTAGGGTTAAGAATCATAAATTAGGGAGGAGACAAGCTGCTTACTAATTTCTACCTACTGCCTTTGAAGAATAAAAGAGCATTAGATGATTTATATTTCCCAGGTGTGAAAATAAAAATTAAATTATTAAGGAAAAAGGAGGAAACTGACATGGTTCTTGAAATGCTGGGAGTACTATTCATTTGGAAAAAAGTAGTATGGGGAAGGATGTTCCAAAGGAGAGCAGTGAGCAGAATGAAGGACAAAGATAAGAAACTGGCAAGATATCTCTGAGTTGAATTATATGGATGCTAGCAAATGGGTGCTCATGTTCTTACCTGATCAGAGGAAATTGGAAGAATGATAGTGGCCAATTTTGTGGAGCAATATCCATGAAAGTACTTGTAAAAAAGGCATAATGCAGAAATAGATCATCTATGGGAAAGTGCCCAGAGGGATTCGGTGTGTTTGGAAGAGGGAGAGATTTCTTTAATTCACACAAGGAAATAAGTAAATCATATTATTAAAAGCCATATATTTCAGCCTGAATATTACAGGCTATCATCATTGCCAAGATAGTTAAAGAAACTTCAGGGCATAAATATCTCGAAGAACAGAGAGAGAGTTATGTGCTATTATGTGGCCTTTTTCTGTATATAACTGAGAATTCTTACAGAGGTTTTGCATGCAAATTAAATGTGATAACTATTTTAAAGTTAGTCTCATTTGGGATTTATGAAATGTCAGGAGTTGATCAAAAGAGAAGTAGCATTTTGCACAAAAAAAAAAAATACAAAATTTTTGGAGGCTGAAGAGGTTATGGATATAACCTCTTCGGCCAGTTTGTGAAAAATAAACTTGATGAGAAAGTCAATCCACGAAGAAGAAAACAATCTTGACTGCAGATCATTTCCATTTCCAAAAGTAAGAGAAAGTGAAGTAGGATCTTACTTCCAGATAATATTACAGAACTATGTTTTGAGAGCATTGAAATTCACTAGATTATCTTCACCACACTTGAGAATCATGAGGAGAGCATTTAAGGCATTGGTTAAGTCAAATAACCTCCAATACTGATTCCAATATTGTAAGTTCTCATAGTACAGCCTTCTAAGGCACTTCTTATTGCATTAATGTATCTAGTTGGTCCTTCTCCAGGTTTTTTCCTACCATTCTGGCAACAAATACCTGTTTTGCTAATCATTCCTCTCCCATTCTGTTTAAGCACTATACCACTTTAATCAACTGGCTCTCCACTATACCAGCTTTGTTAATTCTCTTGTCTAATTCCACATATAATTTGCCATCGTCACTAAAAACTGCTTAAACAGGTGAAATGTTTTACTTTTCTTGTTCTATAGATTCTTCATTCAGATGCAGCTGATGTTTTCAATGTCTTTGGCATCTTATTGCTAATTTTCATACCAAATTTATTATAGCAGTTATTCAATTTATTTACGGAATCCAGCAGACTTGTACCTGGATTTATTTAACATTAATAACATACTCTGTATAAAGTAAGGTGCTGAGTTGAACATCTCCAATTTTGATTTCAGCCTTAATGCCAATTTCCTTCATAATGCGATCCATACAGACAATGGTGATTTTACATCGAACCATCTTCCTGTACCTCCTTCAATTCTAATTGCTGACTTACAGCTCAAATAAAAATTATGTAATGCCTAATATAATGTCCAATTTTCAAGAGATGAACTCTTGAAAATTAAGCAGAACAGAGCATATTATTACCAACCAAGTTGATAAAGCACTGAATTATAAATATCAGATAGAAGAAATGAGGGGAGGGGGTTTAATAGCAACAAGAGATTTTGGTGAAATCATTTTTGTGATATTTAAATATAGGTCTTCCTCCTTTTTTTTTTTTTTTTTACAGATATCAGTGTTAACTGTAAACAGTATGAAAATATTGTCATATTTCTTACAAAGCTTTTACTTTCTCCACTTAGAAGCCAAAGGACATTTTTAGGCTCTCCTTTCATGACCCAACCAACTTCTTGTAATAATGTACAACTTATTTTTATTACATTTTTATGTATGTACTCCAACAGTTCATAGAACCCAGTCTGGCAGATTGCCAAGAATAGTCAATTCATGCTGAAGGGAAGAAAGAAATGAATGATGTATGAATTGGTCGCCAACAAGAGAAATCAGATGCTTTATACGTAAAATTTTCCAACTGTTATACAAGCAAAATAGTTATCACTTTAAAAACTGCAATGTTCATAAAAGAAAAGTAAATTTTCCGACATGTAATAATAAACAACTCATCCCACAAGACTGACTGATTATCCTATTATCAGAATGGATTCTCCTTCTTCTGACATGTGCAGAAGTGTTGAATAGTCTTGTATCTGTGGGTGTACAGTATGTATCTATATATACACACACCCCTTTGAATTACAAGGACTTGGGGGAAATTCTGATTTTTCAAAAAAGGGACTTTCAAATGTTAATATTTGTGCAACCCTGTACTCAGCACGAGTCTTACTTCTCCAAGAATTAAAAATGGGACTAATAGTCTCAAAAAGTCTTTTTTTTGATTGGTTATAAATTACACTTAATTATATTCTTGTTTTCATTTCTTGTTAAGATAATTTACTTTGTAACTAAGTCAAGAAAAAAAAAACTTCTAAAAATTAGTTTTTTTATCCAGAATAGTTTAATAATATATGCCTGGTGTTTTTTCTTTCTTCTCCCCCCCCCCCCCCCCGCCCCCAGTGAATACAAGTCTCATTATTCTAAATAATATTTGAAACAAAATTAGATTCTCAATGTTTTACCCATACGTGAACAAGATTTGCATGCTAAGTATCTTTTATGAATAAGCTACTCATATGTATGGGTAGTGGCAAATGGTCAACAGCCTCTACAAAAAACAAATGTCACAGTATTCCAAATGCAAAGCACATCCCTTTCAGATGTGTATATTTTTAGATGAATAATGAGAAAAATCACCACACATAGTGGATTCAAACTTTATGAAGGTTTTATCAGTGAGAGCTAGTCATGAAGATACTGAAAGTTATTATCATCATGCATATCAAGGATTTAGGCCTAGCATGGCCTGTTCCGGCCTTAGAAGTCATCCTTGAATCGTTTAAGAGGACGTCCTGGTTTTCTTTTTCCTGGCTTGTACTTTAAGGCTTGTTTTGGTAATCTTTCTGTTTTTATTCTTTGAACATGTTCCATCCATTTACATTTATATTTTTTAATTTTTTCTATTACTGGTTCTTGGTTTAATTCTTTCATAATTTCTTCATTTCTTTTGTGATCAAATAGGGTATACTTTTGCAGTTTTTCTCATAAACTTCATTTCTGCTGTTGTTAATCTTTGTTTGTCTTTTTGTTTTATTGTCCAGATTTCGCTTCCATACATTAAGACCGGTAAGGCTAATGTATTGTATACTTTTAGCCTGGTTTGTTTTTGAACTGGGTTTGGTTTAAATATAGAGTTAATTACACCTGTTATTTTTAAATATTTTGCAATTTTTACGTTTATATTTTTTTCATTTTCATATGTGATCATACATCCTAGGTAATTAAATGAATTCACCTGTTCTAAGATCTTGTTATCTATTACTATTTTAGTTCTTGCTGGATCTTGTCCTTTAAAGGCCATAGTTTTTGATTTTTCTGTTGATATCATCATACCATAATCTTTGGATATCTCATTTAGATCTAAAATAGCTTTCTGTAAGTTATCTTCAGAATTTGTAATTATTATTTGGTCGTAGGCAAAGAGGAGAGTGTTTAAGTTTACTGTAGGAGAAAGTTTAATTCCTTGATGTAAATTTTTATTAATTATTATTAATCAAGTAATGAAATACTTCACTTGTAAACTTTTATTGCCTTATGCTCAGGTTAAGGATTAAAATAAAAATATAATTGTTAAGCATAATTTACCTTGTTGAGCTCTCAAAAAAAAAAAACCTACCACAACTATCTCCAATCCAGAGTATTTTAATAATGTGTTAATATATAATATACAGTCAGACCTCCATATTCCACAGGGGTTATGTGTTAAGATTTCCCACAAAACTGTGAAATTCTGTATTCATACCCAAATAGCCCCAGATGTTTTACATATGCCTAAACACTTACATAACAACAGAAAAATGTTTTAAACATATTTAAAAGGTTATAATTGTGTTAAGGGGATGATAAATCCCTCATTATTTTAAAGCCGGATACAAAACTCTGAGATCGAAATCTAAGAGTTTCATGCCGAAGAACTATCGGCGAGTCCAAGCATAAGTCAACACCTGGGTAGTACAACACTAGGGCAACTCGGAGCAAAGGTGGAGCAAGCTCCATCACTATCCTTAATATTTTCTCATAATGTAAAATGCAGCTCCTAGGAGATGTATCACTGTTTTACATTATGAGGAGAGGTCACTACCCATACCGGTTTCGACCTTTATTGAGGTCTCATCCAGCTTTAAAATAATGAGGGATTTATTATCCCCTTAACTTAATTTATGCCGCCGGAAAAAAAATAGCCTCTTGGCTCTTTATCGTAGGTTATAATTGTGTTTTATAATAATGAATAACATTTTAGACCAGTGTTCTGAAAATACTGTATCAAAATTTTATTACATAGTTAAAAACAAGGCATGAACCAAGGTACTCACCACAGGTTTGGTACTTCTCAGCAGTAGGATCTCAGAGACTCGAGAAGATTCTATATTGATATAGAATTTGTCCTTTTCAGGAACATTGCGATGGAAAGATTCTTCTTTTGTTTGAACTTGTTGAACATGGTTCTTCATCATGTTGAAACATTGTCAAGACTTTCCTTGAACTTCAATCCATGAACCATATTGTAGAAAAATCCACAAGTTGTTTGGCATCATGCATTGCCCACATTAGGACAAAGTCGAACTTCTTCTCGTCTTGGTTCTTCCTCAATCATCCTCAGAATTGGAACTAACTAGCTCCTCAAGTTCATCATCCATTAGTGTTTTTTGCCTGATCATCAATTAAATTGTTGATGTCCTCCGCTTCTAAGTCCTAGAAACCTACGCTTCTCCTTTATTTCTGCAATGGTTTTCTTGCACTGTTTGTATGGAATGATTTGTAGTTTGTCAAGAGTGAAATCATGCACCTAGGGCTACAAGTTCTTCCAAAAGGTGTTTTGATGTCTTTTAGCATGTGTTTTATTAAGAAAAGACGATCAACTATGGTGAAGTTCTCCCAAAACTGAATAACGTTGAGATATTCAAGCGAGAACCTTGAGGACTGAGGTGGAGAAGGGTTCCAAGTGAACAGCAGTTGAACATGGGTTAAATTGGTCCTAAGGGATAGGAGAAATCCATTCTGAAGCAGGATGTTGTGAGGAAAAAAGCTGGTCCTACCAGTAGACCAAAAGGGAATTGGGTTAATATTCCCGAACCTGGAGATCAGCCCCTCTGGGGCAAAGTGCAGTATCGTAACTGAATGCAGAGAAGTTGACAGGAGTCCTGGGGAGAGTTATCTTTTCTTTGTAAGGGTTTGATTCCCTGGAATCAGTTCATCCAGAGATAGGGATGCTATTCCTGTAAAGCACCATGCCTTCTGCAGTGTTCAGAGTGCTCCTGTCGGCCCTTGAAAATCTGAGGGAGAGAGAGAGAGAGTGTGTGATTTTCATGCTGGACTGTACCCATATGTCCGCAGCAGGTCTCCAAGGTGAACAGCCTCTAGTCGATAGAGTAATGTAAGTAGGCACGACGGATCTGTAACCTTGGGACAAGGATTGGCTCTGAGGACAGGCAGGTCAGACTAGGGCCCAAAGTGGGTATGGCATTGCACTGGGACAGGGCGAAACTGTCCAGTGATAGAACAGTTGGGCCCGGACTAGTGTCGGGGCCTTCTCATGGAATTCCTCAGCTGCGTGGCATGCTGGATGGCCCATCTGGTGCAACGGCCGGCAACTAACAGCCAATTCAGAACTGGCATGGACAAGGGGAATCCGACTGTCTAATTAAAACAAAGCAATTTGATGGTTGTTGAGAGATGTTGCCACCAATGTGATTTCTGGCCAGTGGTATGAATGTTTATGTGAAAGAATATCAATCAAGTCTACTGGTAATTGATGAGAGTAATCATGGCTCTCATTGAGGTGAACTGTCAATAGATATGGTGGGTAAAGTCCTGGTTCTGCTGCAGAATTAACTTACAACTCTACTGAAGTCTTCATTAAAGAATAAATCATCAGGGGAAGCCTAATGATAGATATCGAGTGCTAATAGCACATAACAAAATTCTGGTGAAATGCTATGCGATACCAGGTCTGGGATTCCTCTTTAGAGGATACCGTAGAGAGAGAGAGAGATGCCTTAACTCTCTTTAACATGGAGTTGGTTGCTCACCTGGGGTACCTGTGTGTCCATCATGGGAAACTAAGACCACTTATGATGACGATGCTATGTGGGGAAGAGGTGAGAGTACCCTTAATGGCTCTCACTGTGTCCCTATGCATGCATACATCATTGCTGTCCATGGCAACAATTCAGTCGATACACCTCTTCTCGTAGTTGGCCTTAAAGACCTTGAGTACCTTCCAGGTCAAGAAGCTGGATAAGAGGTAGTGTTAGAGAGGTAGAAAGACCACCTGTACATCTTCATTTGCATAGTTTTGTACATGATTTGGGTGTCCTGGGGATGTCCAGCACAAGGAGGGCTTTAAATCCCCCCCCTCCCCTTTTCCTATAGGTATTTCATGACTTAGGTGATGAAGCAGTAGTGGAACCAATTCAGGGAGAGGTTCTTTGCCATCCAGTACTAGGAATACATTCTTGTTACATTCCCTAAGTACTCTTGGGTTTTGGGCATAGAAAATTAGGTCAGGTTTTGTCATGTAGCCTGCTACATTGCTATAAGTTTGCAGCATAACCCAAATTTGTGCCACCTTTAATAATGGAACCTTGTTCTATTTGAGAGCTATATAGATGTGCTGAGGCATCTCTTTAAAGAATGGTGTCTCATGGCATTGAAAACCTGTTCAAGTTTTTATCCCTTCTCCTCAATGAGCTTCTCAAATTGTACAGGATAGGCCTTAGCAGCCTCATGGTCAGCTGAAGATGACTCACATATAATCTTTGGATGCATTATGGAATGAATGATGCCTCTGGTACAATGGGTTTTGCTGCTTAAATCTGTTGTAAAGAATGAGGGCCTCAGTGGAAATCATACCAATCTTCATAGGAAAGTTTTTCCTTATGCTGGTCTTGGATCCAAATGAACAGCGTATTCTCCAAAAACACAAGTATAGGTAATGCTATTTATTTGTTTAGAAGGTCAGATATTTTGGTCTGAAACTTGCAGAACATCTTCAGCGGCATTGTGATTAACATCTATCCTACTTCAAACAAACTGGATGCTCAATAGAAATGATATACAAGAACATCAGTCATATATTTGCCACAGGAAATCTGATAAATCTAGCTTGGTTTAACATGGGATAGACACAGACCACAATATTCTTTGATCTGAAACGCACCTATTACACTGTTGTTGGTACAAATTTGAGCATTTGTTTAAAGAGAATGCTGAGGCTTTCTCAGCTTCACTGTGTGAACTTGAATCAGAATGACTGCCTATTTTTATGTAAAATATAGGAAAGTCTTATTAGAATAACACATCATTTTTATTTATTTATTTATTTTTTTCAGTTATGATTCATCTT
This sequence comes from Typopeltis vanoorti, assembly GCF_054136105.1. Classification (NCBI taxonomy): domain Eukaryota; kingdom Metazoa; phylum Arthropoda; class Arachnida; order Uropygi; family Thelyphonidae; genus Typopeltis; species Typopeltis vanoorti. Next base: position 24,429,308 of record NC_143574.1, on the reverse strand, counting down.
TGTTTCTGTAGTTAACATTGCATGGCTCTTTTTTTTGTTTCAAATTAATTCATTTGTTTGCACTGTACCTTGCAATCAGTTGTCAGTCATCAAAGATGGTCTGTAAGTTTCAAATGAAATATCTGGTCCTCTAAACGAATAAATAGTATTACCTATACCTTGTGTTCTAGTGTAAATATGTAATTATGGCACAAGTTTTTCTAAAAGAATGAGCATAATCTCCATTTTTAACATCACTTTATCACGTACATAAGCTTTGTATTTAGCAGTAAGAATTCTATCAGTTTGCACTGCCTCTTTCAATTGCAGTTTCTTATTTCCTTATGTATCGTACAGTACTTTTGTTGATATCAAACCTGCAGCCAATGGCCACATATTTAAACCCTTTTCAACATGTATCTAGAATCTGCACTTGACAGACTTAGAAATGTAATGAATACAAAAATTTGGATATTTGATTGATAGGGTAATGAAATTCAGAAATTCTTTTTCAAAGTCATTACTTTCTTGGCCCTTTTAGGCTTTTGTCATTATGGAATGAATGATGCCTAGATGGACTTCATTTAGAGCCCATTGGTATTCCACTTAAGCACAAGTAGCCTAAAGCGCGCGCGCACGCGCGCGCACACACACACACACACACACACACACACACACACAAAGGTCACTAGCTGTCCTATCTATTTGGATGATGCTCACTGCAAGACTGAAGATGCATGATTTCACAATTACCAATGCAAAAGACACAAATATGTGAAATTGAGTCTGACTGTACCATTTTAATACATATATCTTAAAAGTATAACTTGTGCATTGATTTAGCTCCCTGCATCTTAATGGACTTAGCTCTCACTAAAAAGACTTCAATAAATGTAAAATCTGGTCTGAGTAGTGATCCTTTTCATAATGTATGACAATATACACAAACAACGGGAGGTGTTTGTGTGCGTGTGTGTATTATCGAATACAATATGATGTGGTGTAAACAGCATCTGCATGTACTTGGGATGATACTTTTAATAAACATTTGTTTGGTTATATCGAGATAAAGGATTAAAAGTAAAATATAATTTCTTATCTTTACTTGGTCAGAAAGTAAAGTCTACTTTACTTTCTGACCAAGTGAGAAAGACTTGCTATATCCTTATTCTGGAAACCTACTTTCTTCAGATATTCCTTACCAGAAAAGTAAACAATAAAGGGTTCGGTGACATGTTCTAAGCATCAAAAAGGCATATTATAAAGTGGATTTTGAGTTCAAATTTTATTGAGCAATGACCACAATGATAGAGTTTTCAAAAAAGTTCATGGTAATAGCACTCCACTCCAACTATGACTACCAAGTTGCTGGTCTAATAAATGGAACTGGCGGGAACAGGAGTTGCGATCTTTTGTTAAACCAAGTATATGATACAGATGTGCCTGGAGAAAAGAAAAAATTATATACATATATATGTAAACTACTACTTAACATTAAACACTATAATATAATTTTTAAGTTGTCATAAATAATTATGACAATATTTAAAGAGGAGGGTGCCCAAAAAGAAATACAACTCATTGGAAATGCATGTTTATTAGTCATCATCATCAAATTCCTGGCATATACCATCAGAGAGTGTTTAGGATTTTATGATAGCACTACATGAAAAGTTACATTCTTACTAACTAGGATGCATTTTCTTTTTTTCTTTTTCTTCAAAGATTAGCTGTTATCTGTCAATATTCCAATATTATCAGATCTTATATTTCTGTTTTCTAAGGCACTTTTTCCTCCAGGTCTTTTTCCTGCATCTTTGCAAAGAACACTTGTTTAGAAAGAACACTAATCTTTCCTCTCCCATTCTGCTTAAGTGGCCACACTACCTGAGATTAGCCCTGTTAACTCATTCCTGAATGCTAACAACAATGACAAGTTTTTTCCTAATATTCTCATTTTTTAATATGATACTGCTAGTGATGCCATCTGTTAAGGTCCTCAGAACTCTCGTATCAGCAGTCTCAAGTCTTTTTGATCAAGTGTTTTATTTCTAACCCAGCTCTCAGATCTATAAGTTAAAATTGGCTTTATAAGACTTGAACAATGTCTTATAAAGTGCTAATTTAGTGTTTTGACTAATTTCTTTATTTATTTCATATAAATTCATTCAGCTGACTTCCTACCATACTAGCTATACTAATTCTGTTGTCTATTTCAATATTCAATTTGTCATCTTCACTAAATATTGTGCCTATAGCAGAAATGTTTTACTTGTTCTATAGGTTCATCATTCAGGATACTGTCAACGTTTCTGCTTATTTTCATCTTGGTCTTTTTATTGCAGATTTTCATACCCAATTTATTATAACAGTATTCAATTTATTCAGTGAATCTTGCAGACTTGTGCTGGATTTATTCAGAAGTATAATATCATCTGTATAAAGTAAAGAGCTAAGATTAACATCACCAAGTTTGATATCAGATTTAATACCACTTTCCTTCATAATGTGATCCATATAAATAATGAGATAAAGTGCACCCTTGTCGCACACCTAATTTTACATAAAACCATCTTCCTGTACCTCCTTCAATTCTAACTGCTGAGTTACAGATTAAACAGAGACTAATGTATTGCTTGATTAATTTGAAAATGATGTCAGTACTGAGATTCAGAGACATATTCTTTCTGCAAATAGATGCTTTTGTGAACTTAGGAAATGCCTAAAGTCAATCTGATCTCAAGAAAAACAAAGATATTGATGTACAAAGTACTTGTAAGACCAGTGTTAACCTATGCCTCTGAAAACTGGGTATTATCAATGGCAGATTAAAGACTGCTATGTCTGTTTGAAAGAAGAGTTCTCAGATATATTTTTGTAGCAGTGTAAGAGAAGGGTGTGTGGCAGAAAAGATATAATATGAACTATACAGATTATTTAATGAGCCAGACATTAAGTACATAAAATTAAACAGATTAAGTTGGGCTGGACATATTATACACATGGATAGTTAAGATGTTTAATGCTAAGCCAGAAGGAAAAAGAAAAAATTAGAAGACCTAAATTAAGATCGGAAGATGGAGTGATGCAAGACATTAAGATTTTAGGAGTCAAAAATTGGAGGAGTTTGGCATTGAATAAGGAAGACTGGCAAAAGTTTCATCCTCACGTAGGGCTATTGAGCCAATGATGATGATGATGTATTGCTTGATATAATGTCCCATCTTGTCATATTCCTAAGATTTCTTGATTATCTGTCTTAAAGTGAAAATCTGATCCTGACAATCTCTATTTGGCATGAATCCAGCTTGCTTTTCACCAAGCTTCCATCCACAATTTTTCTTAGCCATTTCTCAATTATACTTGCATAAATACCTCTGCAATTCTCACATTCAGTTTTCTTTCCCTTTTTATAGATGGTACTATGAAAGCTTAGCTCCAATCATCTGGAATTTGCCCTCCTTAATTCAGAATGGGATTCTGAATTAAGAAGTGCAGCCACTGTAAAACTTTTATACTTCTATATTTGAGCATTCCTGATCAAATTCCATCCACCCTAGCTGCCTTTCCACATTTCAGGCTTTTGATGGCTTTTTCTGCTTCAAGTATGGATATGTATTCCTGATTGCATGGCTGTTGCGTGTTTTAAACCACTGTGCTGTCACTATTTGTTTCATTTAGCAATTTTTCAAATTGCTCCATACATCAAAGATATCTTTTTCTCCAGTTTGCATGTCACCTCTAATTCCTTTTAAAGCACTCTTTCCTCCATTTCTGAGCTTTTTCAACATCCTCCAGAATATTTAGCTACCTTCTTGATATTTTCAATGTTCTTGCTAGAGTCTTCCCATGACTTTTGTTTAGCTAGTTTTACACAGTGTTTAGCTTTCTTACATTTCTCTCTGTATTCTCTTAGGACTAGTTGACTTACTTGCCAGGAACTTTCCATATGTTTTCTTCTTTTCACTGACTGCCTCTTTAACTTCTTTATTCCACCATGGAGTGGATTTTTCTCTTTAGACAGCTTCACCACATGCCTCTCTGGTGGAATTGTCAATGTTTTTTTCAGAGTTTGCCACTGAATCTCCAAGGTTTGGTTCTTGTTTTCAAACTTTTTAATTTTTTTCTTGAATGGTTGGTTACTTATTTGAGTCTATAGTTCATCACTGAAAGCTGCTTAACTTTGATTCATTTTAAAACTTTCTTACACACTCTTCTTTTCAATATGAAATTCAATTTTATCTTGCTCAAAACTAAATAGTGATCACTTCCTATTTCAAATTCCCTATATATATATATATATATATATTTATGATTATAGGCTTTTACTCAGTTGTTGTGATGCATTTTAAAACATAGATTTAATGACTTAAAAACCGAGATAACTTATAAAGATTTTAATGAGAATAATACAACTAATAAACATCGAAGTATCTAAAACAACTGGAAATTACAGGTAAAAATTGCCACACATAATTGATACATAAAAAACATTGTATTTTTTCAAGTTCTACAGGCATGCCATTGTTTATTGCAAGTGTGTGTGTGTGTGCAGGCTCACGTGAACGCCAATATTGAATAACTGCAGCATGGCTATCTGGGATGTTATAACTCAAATTGTTATTTAAGTGGATAGGGTTCAGCAGGATTTCCCTTGTTTCTACAATTTTTCTCTCAAACTCATCATCACAGCGAAAAATATTTTCTGATCTATTCCAGCAAACGGAGTGGCTTTGTTGATCATCATTAGGATTATTTGAAAAAAGAACATGACTGGATAACGCAATTGCATGAGATCTTTTGTAAGAGATGTCTCTCTTATGCTCTTCTACACGTTGTTCAATAGATTTGTTAGTTTGTCCAAAATAAGAGATATTGCAATCGCACCATAATTTTTATACACCTGAATATTTTAGGTAGTGATGAGTAGGCTTTGGACGGCTGATTAGAGAACGGATATTAGGAAGTGTGGTGAAGAACGTCCTGATAAGAATCAGGGCATAAGAATATATATATATATATATTCTTATGCCCTGAACTAGAGAGACCTAGTACAAGAAATAAGACTTTTCTTATTTCTTGTATCTTCTCTCCATGTGAATTTATGCACATTTTTAATGTTTGAACATGGTGTTAGTAATTAGTACATATCTTGAATAGAAATCCAGCCAACACCATTATTATTATTTGCTCTTTTTTTCAAATTGTCCCCAAACATTTCTATATATCTGGTAGTCATTTTCTACTCTGCTGTTTAGATCTCCAACAAGGACCAATTTTTCCTCTTTCATTGTGCCAGCTGCTTTCTCTAATGCCTCTATTTCTTCCTTGGTAAAACCAAGGAAGGTTTCTGTGGGACCATAAGCAAAAATAAGTCTCATTGTCCAGTTTCCCTTCTAATATTTGCCCACATCACTCTCCTTGATATTGCCTGCCATTCAAGAAGATTGTCCTCATATTTAGCGTTGAATACTATAGCCACTTCCTGTTTTCCCTGATTGTTATTGCCTGAGTATAACATTTTGTATTTGTTGCTTAGAAAGATCTCACCTGGTTTTGTCCTCTTTGTTTCAGTTAAGCCTATTATATTTATTAGTAAATTACAAAAATTTTTGAATGTGTTGGTCATTCTTATATGCAAGCAAATAAGACAAATCATGCTATTGAGTACATTTCTTAACTCATTTGATATGCCATCGACTGCATGTTGAAATGTAGCTCTTCCTGTATCTGTGGGTGATTTAAACATACTGCATTCTTTTAAAAATCCACCAAAAAAAAAAAAAAAAAAAGGTGGGTTAAGGTCTTGAGACCTTGATGACCATAATACCTTTTAAATCAACTATCCCAGTACTCAAGCAGGGGGAGATGCGAGCAGTTGCATTATCTTGTTGAAATTATGTTTGGTAAAGTTCATTTTCTGGTAAAGTTTTCACAGACTTACTGGAAAACTAGTGATTAAAAAAGCATCAATGACCATAAGCATGGTTGGTTTCAGTAAGCAATTTCAGTCTTCCGTTCTTCAATGAAGCAAAAACATGCTAAGTTTTTTCTCTGCACTATATTTCTGTTCAAGTTACTCTCACAGTTTTTATAATTTGAAATCCCGATATATTCAAAATATGCTTTCTTGAGGTGTTAAGATTATGTTTGTAATTAAGGATTGTTGAATTGAAAAGAACAGCAATGGATTTTAATAATATATATAATTTCTATGGATGGCATTTTTGAATACTGTGTGCATATAGCAGGATGTTCAAAAAGATGAACTTGTGCATTTTGTTTAATGTTTACCATTAGTAGATAAATATTAAACAAAATGCTCAAGTCGGTGCTTACTACTATTCAAGTCTGTTTTTAATATAAATAATTAAAATATTGATAGTTATAATCACTGCAAAAAATTTTCATTACAGTCAACTGCCATTATGATATAATAAAGACCAAAAAAAAAGTTTTTATAATAAAAGTGCAATTAAAAACATAAGAAGAAAACTTTTTAACTTTATCAAAAGCATTTTTTAAAAAAAAAACTACTCTCACAACCATCAAACCAGATTAAATTATCTCATGTTAACCAAGTGAGTTTCCTGGCCATTTTATGACTCAAAGGTAAAAGCTAAAGTATAATTCTTGATTAATCATCTCATAGTGGTCTTGATATAGCATTATAAAAATTATGAAGCCATTTTAATATTAGACAACAACAACTAGAACTTCATATGTAGACTAAAATGCAATATTTCACTGCACCACTGAAGAGGTCAATAATAACTTCACTGTAAGAGGGATGTATACAACAGGAGTAATCCTTTTAGCACTGGTATATGTGAACTTATGATAAATCATTTGAGATATTAACTTCAGTCAGTGAATGTAATCATGTACTTACCTTCTCACATTACTCTTTTTTTTTTTCCTTCTCATATTTGTTAACTAACAGCTGTTAAGTAACATATCTCGATATCATGAAAATGCTAACATGCACCATACTGTTATGCACATTTTGTGACTCATATATAGATATTTTTTACTGCTTATTTTCACACCAAATTTGTTACAGAAGTTTATTTAATTCCGCAACAGACTCATTTTTAATCATTTGGTCAAATTACTGAAAATTATATAATCATGTATATAGAATAAAGAACTTAATATCTCTTTTAGCATGAAGTTTATTATTACCATTATTAGCCTTCCACTAGAAGAGTTAAATCCATCTAGGATGGCAATGGCATGAACTTTATGAATTATTTAATTTCACACAACATGTAACTACCACCAAATGTGCAGTTGTTAATATCACCTTTCTTAATTCCTAATTATGACCTGACTTCTTGTTATAGACCATATAAAAAGTTGGCATCACTTATCCGCTCTACCAAAGACCAACTACTCCCCCTAGACCTACCTGGTGTATACCAGGTCCTTTGCAGCTGTATATTGTCCTACTTTGGCCAAACAGGCAGGACAGCGAATATCAGGATTTCAGAACACAAAGACTACATCCGGTTTCACCAGTACAGCCACTCTGGGCTGGCAGACTATGCCTTAGACACCCGCCATAGAATTCGCTGGAAGAAAACTAAAATAATGCAAGTTCAAGTATGAAAGATTATTCATGGAATCATCAGCAGCTCTAAAAAAACGTTCCAAACCTTAACAAATTTGGGTGCATGAAACTACCCCAAATTTGGGAAGCCTACATTATGAGTACTTCATCCCAACGGCCAAGACAAACCAATTAGCCCGCTAGGGGGCACCATTAGGACTTTAGGACCAATATTAGTTTCTTCCCTTCTTCCTCATTTGCTTTTGTTAGTGCCTGCATGCACATACCATATTTGTATGTTCCTGAGGATGGCAATGTGACGTTGCCGAAATATTGAAGATATTCATTAAAGTTTGCTTTAATTAATATCCGTTATATGCGTTGTTAACTCCTTAAGCTAATTACCAGTTATGTATGACTAATGTATAAGCCTTGCTACAAGAATTACAATCATCCACGGAGATTCCATCACACGAAAGGCCCGGCAAAATGAGGTTGAAGATATCGAGACAAGTAAATTGTCTGACCTTCTTAAAACGCTGCCGGGATAACAAGGTAATCCCAAATTGTGTTAAATTGAAGCACCGTTTTACTTCACAGAAAGCTCTCCGGATTTATAACCGCATTAGTTTCGCCTTATTAAGAGAACAAATCACCACTATGTGCATTCTCCTTGCCGGCGAAAACAAAACCATACGGGCGCTAGAGTTTTCAGATACTCTCGGCCATGATCTTTGGACGATTCTTTATGATGCCTCATGTGCTTCGGCAACAAAAAAATTTGAAAAAATACATAGTCGGCACTTGAAAAAATATGAGAGCTTGATAAAGAATTCTACTTCCTTACCACAGCCACCACTCAACACGGTGATCAACCTCTCTTCCACAGTTTTAAAGCCTGAAGCACTCACCACACTTTCACGTGGCCACAATTTTGCCCTAGCTCCTAAAAGAATACCTGCTGAGGAAATCATGATCCAAATAGAACGTCAGATTCGCAACCTTCCTAACCATATCGCCAACAACGTCAGACTGGATGTAGCCGGTGTTCTCACCAAAGCAAAACCTCTAAAAACCAACTTATCCAAAGACGAATATGCAGCTCTACTAGAAATAAAGAAAAACAAAAAAATAGTAATCACCAAAGCGGATAAGGGAAACGCCATTGTGGTTCTCAACCAAACGGACTACACAAGTAAGCTTAATGCTTTATGCTTTAGTATTAGACCGTACCACCTACCTCCCTATTGAATATAATCCTACCAGCTCTCAGATTAGAACTCTCCACAGACTCCTTAAGAAAGTCACTTCTCGGCCTGTGGAAGTCAATAACAAACTAAAACCTTATAACTCTAGACCCCCCCCCCCCAATTATATGGACTTCCAAAAATACATAAACAAAATGTGCCATTACATCCCATAGTGGATGACATTGATTTCCCCACATACAAATTAGCCAAACATTTAGCCAAAGTGCTCACACACTATACTGGCAACACACCATCACACATAAAAAACTCAGCCCACTTCAAAGCCAGTATAGAAACCTCTCACTCCAACACACTGACATAATGGTCAGTTTTGACGTCTCCTCCCTATTCACTAATGTTTCACTCAAGGAAACCCTAGACCTCATCCAAGCCAAGTTTCCTCCCGATATCTCAGCCCTATTTCAGTTCAAATGAACGCAGGCTATTTCGTTTGACAAGGAAAATTCTACAAACAGATAGAAGGGACCATCCATGGGTTCACACCCTTGGCCAACTTCTTTATGGAGACCTTTGAGAAGAAAGCCCTAAACTCTGACCCACAAAAACCCACTATTTGGCTTCGTTACGTGGATGAGGTGTTCGCTATTTGGCCACATGGCTCAGATACACTCCACTCCTTCGTAATACACCTAAACAACCAACACCCCAGAGTTCAGTTCACCTTAGAAAAAGAGGAAAACAACACCCTCCCCTTCCTAGACACTCTAATCACTCACCAGCCTGATGGATCTTTGGTTTTCTCTGTTTATAGAAAACCCACCCATACAGGCAGATACATTCACCAACAATCACCCCCCCCCACACACACACACACAACAATATGGGGTTATAAAAACACTATTTAACAGGGCAAAATTAATCTGCTCAGATCACGATGCCCTAACCACTGAACTAAACCACATCCTCAACACTTTCTTAGCCAATGGCTACAACCCCCAAAAAATCAAAAAAATACTAAAACCAGTAAACCACAACCCTCCCTCCACAATAAAGATTACACTAAATCTATCACCATCCCCTACATCTGCGGCACCTCTGAAAAAATAACCAATATCCTCAAAAAATATGACCTGACTTCTTGTTATAGACCATATAAAAAGTTGGCATCCCTTATCTGCTCTACCAGAGACCAACCACTCCCCCTAGACCTACCTGGTGTATACCAGGTCCCTTGCAGCTGTATATTGTCCTACTTTGACCAAATCGGCAGGACAGCGAATATCATGATTTCGGAACACAAAGATTACATCCGGTTTCACCAGTACAGCCACTCTGGGCTGGCAGACCATGCCTTAGATACCTGCCATAGAATTTGTTGGAAGAAAACTAAAATAATACACTGCAGCAAGTTCAGCTATGAAAGATTATTCATGGAATCATCAGCAGCTCTAAAAAACGTTCCAAACCTCAACAAATTTGGGTGCATGAAACTACCCCAAATTTGGGAGGCCTACATTATGAGAACTTCAGCCCAATGGCGAAGACAAACCAATTAGCCCGCTAGAGGGCACCATTAGGACTTTAGGAACAATATTAGTTTCTTGCCTTCTTCCTCATTTGCTTTTGTTAGTGCCTGTGTGCACATACCATATTTGTATGTTCCTGAAGATGGCAACGTGACGTTGCCAAAATATTGAAGGTATTCATTAAAGTTTGCTTTAATTAATATCCGTTATATGCGTTGTTAATTCCTTAAGCTAATTACCAGTCACCTTTCTTAATAAAGTGCTTCATATAACTTTACATGCAATTCAAAATAAAATGTTTTCCTTCTATACTATTCAATTCTAATTGTCAATTTGCAACCTAAGTAAGGTATTAATATGTGAAGATTACATTTAAACAGTACATTTTTTAGTGTTTTGAACAGTTTTTTTTAAGAATTTATCAATTGTTTTTTCAAGAAAATTTAAACTGAAATCCTTGTTATATTCCTATGATTTCCTGATTATTTTTTATAACGTAAAAAGCTGGTCCCAGTAATTAAAGCACAGGCAAAAATTACAAAGCAGACATGAAACTGAGTATAATTCTCACAGTCAGTTTTATTTCTATTTTTAAATATTGGGATGAAAGCTTTACTCCACTCAAATGAGACTCAACCTTCTTACTTGATTCCTTCGGAATTATACAGCATAGCCACTGTAAAACATTTTTTTCATGTATTGCAGAATGGACAACCTCTCATCTGATGCTGCAGATGAGAGGTTGTCCATTCTGCAATACATGAGTACTATGAATAGATTGAACCTGAGTTTCCCCTGAGGGAAAATTTAACATTGGTTTTAAAAAGGCTGCAAATAGTTCTGTAGAAAAATCAGGAAGGATGTTGCTTTAAAAGGGAACAGTAGAGGGATACAACAACAACAAAAAAAAACGTATTCTGCAAGTGTGGGGTTGAACTACAAAGGATTAGTTCACTGTAGTCTTAAAAGGTCCACAGAAACTTTACATTTGTGTTTTTGCAGCTGTGCTTACATTTGCATATTCTTTATTGAAACATCTACATTTTTATAACAACAACATAAAGAAAAAATGTAGATAATTTTATTGAAAAAAAAAAAAAAAAATGGTCTTCATTGCTGATAAATAATGAAATTTTCTTACTATGTCGTTTTTGTTATCCCAGTTAAATGATTATTTACTAAGCCATGAGGGTGTCAAGTTTTAACATTTAAAATATTTATAATTACATCAAAGCATACTTAAGTATTTCAGGTCCAGTATTATCTATTCCAGTTGTGTTTCCATACTCAAGTTTCTACGTCCACCACTAAAATACATGCTCCAACTAATTATTATTATTATTAATGCACTTCCAGAGAGTCCAAGGACTCAGTAAAGGAGGGTTCATTTAGATACATATACTTACATACCTATCATATTCTGCCTTTTCTAGTTTGAAACTGAATTTGATACAGACCTGTTTTTCTTTGAAGTTGGTTTTCTTGGTAGAGCAGAAATCACAATGCATAATATATATCATACCTCATTAGGTAAGTACTTTCTCTCCTACACACAAAGATTAATCCACAACATCTAATGGTTGCTCATGTCATACACTCACCACAAGAAGAACCTGTATATCACACACTTCCCAACAGCAGACCTAGAGAGCTTGTGCAAAATGTAACTTGTCTTCTTCCCTTTATCCATTTCTCAAAACTTTGAAAACTGCATTTCTGTTCTCATATGCCAGCTAGCATCTTAGTTCCTTTCAACTAGTTTCAACTGTTCTTCTATCTCTTTTAGAACCCAGGTGACCATATCTATGCACAGTAATCCAGATATGGTCTTATCAAAGCACTGTAAAGCAGAGAATAACTTCCTCATTCTTAGAAGTTAGTTTTCTTTAACAGTCATGTTATCAAATGTTATGACTAAATTACCTTAGGTCCACTGTCCATAATAATCCCCAAGTCTCTAGCTACATTAATTACTTCCAACACTGAATTGTTATTCAATGTTATATAACCAATCTGTTGAAATCACAATGTAGAATTCACTCTTCCTAATTTAGCATCATCAGCAAATAACTGAATATCATACTCAAGAACCCCAATATCACTGACATATACTTTAGACAATAGTGGTCCAAGTGAAGAACCATGTAGTACACCACTAGTCACCCTTCTCCTCCTAGGTGCAGCACCACCACACAACACTTCCCAACACTTTTTGTACTGTCAGTCAGACACTCTTCAATCCATATCACAAGTTTATTTTGTAAGCCACTTTGAGTTTGCTTAATGATCTCCAATGCGGAATCGCCTTGGCAAACCAGACCTTGCACTCACTGCTACCTCTTCAATGGATGAAAAAACTCAAGTGTATGAGAAGGAACTAGAGCTGTTGCACAAATTGAATAAGAATTCAGCAATAGGGACTGATGAAATATCAGCACAGATGCTAAAAGAGTGTTCGGCTGAACTGGTTATTCCTTTGACCAAGATATATAATTTGAATCTCAGAACAGGGAAGCTTCCAAAGGAGTGGAAAGAATGTATGGTAATCCATTGCATAAGAGTGGTGCAAACACTGATGTATCAACTATCAACCTATCAGTATCTCCAGAGTGGTTGTGAATATTTTGCAAAAGTTGGTTAAGGCTCGAACGCAGAAATGGATTGACAGAGAATTTATACTTTACAATGAACAGCATAAATTCATTAATGGAAGGTCAAGTTTGAGCAACCAGCTCACATTCTATAACAATGTTACCAACGAGTTAGACAAGAGGAATGGATGCATCATGATACTTGTGGATTTTGTTAAGGCTTTTTTTAGAATACAGCATGGAAGACTGTTCCATAAATTGGAGAATATGGGATTGGATTATAAAATACTGGCATAGATGAGGATGGCTGACTGACAGATATCAAAAAGTGGTATATATGGATGCAAGTGTGCAAGATTTAGGTAACCAGTGATGTAACACAAGGATCAATCCTTGGTCCACTGTTATTTAATTCTTTACAGTAAGGACATTGGGAAGGATGTGACTGGTGGCAATTATTTGCTGATGATGCAAAGATAGGCAGGTAATCAGGAATGCAGCTGATATAGATTACTTGAAGAATGCTTTGAATTGGCTAAAATCGTGGGCAAGCAAAAATGGTTATTAGTTCAATGTTAATAAATGCAAAGCCACACACTTTTCTATGATGAGATATCCAATGTCATATTATATTGGTGGGATTATGGTAGATGTACCTAATCAGGCTAGGGATCTTGGAATCTTAGGAGATAGGAAGTTGAAGTTCAACAGTCATATAGCAAAGATCGTAAATATAACTCACAAGTCAGAGCATAAATCGAATGCTGAAACAAACCTTGACATGTAAAGATAAGGAAGTCATTTTTAACTTTTTAGAAGGCCTTGATAACACTTCACTTGGACTATTTTGTGAAGGTCTAATCTCCTGGTTTTCATGGTGATTCTGTTACATTGGAGAGAGTGCAAAGAGAATGTTAAAAATGATACTGGGATTATGGAATACTGATTATGAAGACAGAATGAGAATTTGTAAACTGCAGATACTAGCAAATAGGAGAAAGAGGGGTGATATGATTGAAACCTACACACTTTTGAAAGAGTCATATAGGATATCAATAGATGGAATTTTTCATTCTATGGAGGATAGGGAAAGGATGAGAGGGCAGCTAGTGCAGGTAGTATGACTCCCTAGAGGTCTCTCTCTTATTATAATAATGATATTAATATAAGCTATGTGAGAGTCTTCTGAAAATGTTGCTATAGATCATTAGTAAGCCATGCTAAACATTAACTTGAACTTCAATAATAAAAGTGAGTTCTTAACTTTGAATTAAAATGTAAAGTGCACTTTTAAATGCAAGAGATTCCTTGTTCTTATTAAAATTACATAAAAGAGAGATTTCCTCCAGCTTCCTTTGGTCAGATTGTTTATATGTGTGTGTCTCACCTGATGCAAAGCCATAAGCGAGTACATTTGTGTTTTACTGTTGGTGGGCTAAAGGTTAGATCATCCAGAATACCTGCTCTAGAAACTGAACATTGAACTTTATCAACTACTTTATGTTCCAAAAGCTATCAGGGTGGAGGTTTCATAGTTTCATATCGAGTGATGAAATCAATCTCTTCTCAAGACATTTGCAGAAACATCCATATTTCTAGTGGGATTCAAACCCACATCCTTTTGGCTGGATAGTGGATAAGCCTACCACCCAGCCATTACTACTATGTTCACTGGGTATCTACAGATGCCGTATGGTCACTCCGATGCTCGGTGATGTTTTACATCAGGCCTCGCCATGTAGTCCTGTTGTTTGCTTTTCTGGTGGCCTCAACTCTCTGAGGATCAGCCGCTCCACACATGCTATCCATCCACCTCATTGATGGTCTACCCCTGCCTCTTTTTCCAGGAACTTTACTTTCTATTACTGTTCTGAGAAGTCCTCCTTCCATCCTTTCTATGTGTCCAAAATATTTTAATTTTCTTCTGTCAATATCCTTAAGGAGCCTTAAAGTTCTACTGATCTTTTCTAATGCCCATTCATTTGTAAGCCATTCAGTATATGATATCCTCAACAGCCTTCTGTAACACCACCGTTTCTTATCTGACTTCTTTATGTTCCAAGTCTCACATCCATAAGTCGCTGTTGGAAAAACAACTGCATCCAAAATCCTCAACTTTGTTCCCATGGAGATAGATCCATTCTTCCAGATTTTAGACAGGTCTCTGACTGTTGTTTTAGCCATTCCTAACCTTTTTCTGACATCTTCTAAACAGCAATTCTTCACATTAATGGATCCCAGATCCTCAAACTTGCTGACTTCCTCAATTCTTTCTCCATTAAGGTACACTTGTTTCTCAAGAGCTTCTCTGTTTGTTTTTCCTTTGAGAACCATGATCTTTGTCTTGCTAAGATTGAGTTGAAGTCCTCTGTTATTACTGATCTTGTTAACTTTGTCAAGAATTAGTCCTAGTTCTTCCATGTCATTACAAGGGAGTACTGTATCATCAGCATACCTCAGATTACTAATCAATCTACCTCCTATCCTAATTCCTGTCCTGAGCTCATCCAATGCTTCATGCATGATGTCCTCTGCATATATACTAAACAAGTGAGGAGAAAGTAAACATCCTTGCCTAACTCCTTTTCCAACTTGAAGCCAGTCAGGCAATCCAACACCTGTTCTTACTGTGGCTTCTTGCTCCTTATATAAGTTGGCTATCAACCTGATAGTGTGTTGAGGAAAACCCATTCTTTTCATTACTTCCCACTCACATGCTCAACATAGTCAAAAGCTTTAGAGGAGTCTAAGAAACACATTACCAGAGGGAGTCTGAATTCTTTATATTTTTCTATAATCTGTCTAAGGCAAAGGATCTGATCTCTGGTGCCCTTACCTTTCCGAAAACCTGCTTGTTCCTCGGGCATCTCTGCCTCAACCCTATTTAGCATGATCTTTAATAAAATTTTGCTTGCATGAGATATCAAACTAATAGTTCTATAATTCTTGCATGCCTTCATATCACCTTTTTTATGTAGTGGTATGAAAACTGACTTCTTCCAGTCTCTAGGCCATGATCCTGTCTCCCATATCCTTGTAATCAATCTGTGAAACACTCTTATACCTCCGTCCCCTGTGGCCTTAATTAACTCTGCTGGGATTTCATCTGCACCTGGGGCCTTATTACTATTAAGCTGCTTAACTGCTCTTTCAACTTCATGCCTAAGTGGAGGAGGTTCCAAATCAAAATTTTCTTGGTGAGAGGGCTCCACATTTTCTTTATCCACTCTGCTGTATAGTTCCTCACAGTATTCTTTCCATCTGTTTTTGATTTCCAACTCTTCTGTTAGTAATGATCTATACCTGTCTTTGATGACATTCAATTTAGGCTTAAACTTGTGCTTTAAGTCACAAACTAAATAAAACATCCTTTTATAATTATGCCTTCTCATCTGGAACTCTATTTCTTCACGTTTATTAGTATAGAACTTTTCCTTGTCCTGCTTGATGGCTCTTCTGACTTCTCTATGTAATCTCTTGTATTCTTCAGTTCCTGTGTCTCTTTGTTTTTCCAACTGCCTCCTTTTGATTAGTTCCCCATGTTGAATCTGATATCCATGGGTCTCTTGGTTTTCTTATTGGGCTGAGATACTTCTTCGCTGTATACTGTATTATCACCTTGACTCCTTCCCAAAGCATTTCTGGTGAGTTTTCCTAATTGGCTTCCAAAAAATCATCCAACCGAGTTGATGTTTCTTCTGTGAATCCACTAGGAATTACTCTAACATCCAATCTAGTGGGATGTGCCTGACCTGGAAGTTTTCGGAGTGTTAGTCTTACTTTGGCTCTTACTAGCTGATGGTCTGTACCACAATCTGCTCCAGGACAAGTATACACATCAGAGATGCTTGTCTTCCACCGCTGGAGAGCCAGGATGTAATCAATCTGGTGCCTTGACCTATCAATGTTAGATGTCCAAGTATAGGTCCGTTGTGGATGTTTCTGGAAGCAGGTATTGCTAATAACTAATCTGTTACCACAGGCAAATTCCAACAGTCTTTCACCACGGGTGTTATGTTCACCCAGACCAAACAGGCAACACTCTGGCCTGACCCTCATACTCTTTTTGCATTTAAGTCCTCTAAGGACTTAAATGCAAAAAGAGTATGAAGTAGGCAGTCCAAAACAGTTTGTAAGTTTCATAGAATTCCTCACTCTCTTCTTGGCTTATCTGTGTGGTGTGCATAAACTACCACAATTGATACATTGGTAGGCTGAGCCTTAAGTCTAATAGAGAATATCCTATCATTAATGGGGTTATAACCAAGAAGGCTTCTTGTCTGAGCTGTCTTCAGTATCACAGATACCCCATGATGTTTTGAGTCACCACCTGAGTAAATAACTAGCTTACCATCACAGGCATTAAGCAAAATAAATTTACTATAGTTAAAACCAAAGTAAAAGAAGTAAAAGAAGTTTAATAAGTTAAAACCAAAATATTATGTGTGTGTGTGTGTGTAGACTACTATAGCCTGTTTTTTATGCTACATGGATATGGTATTATCTGTTATTGAAAAGTTGATTATAACATTGCTTTGGCATCCTAACATTAAATGGAAAGCTTTTTAGGTAGTTTAAGAATATGTTATACTTAACAAGAAACTATATTATTGTTTTCAAGGCAATCTCACCCTAATGGAAGTAAAAAAAATATGTGAATGAACTTGCTAATTTACTACCTTCCTTGTCCTGTCCCCCTTTCCAAAAACACAGGCTACTATAACACTTGGGAAAGTAGCTTCAGGAATATCTATTATAATGAGAGTTCACTTGTTTGAATTTTCTACCTTTTTTAATCAATTTAATTATGACGACTGCTAGGTCAAATATGAATAATAATCAAGCAAGTTAAACTTACAGTACTATTCAGTTTATTCGTTTAAACTGAATGCTACTTCTATTTTACTTCCTTTTTTTGGCTAATAACCTCTTCAAGAAAAAATTTAACACACAAAAAAGAATATTATATATATATATATATCAAAGTACATGTTGACTAAAATGTCAATCAAATATCTTTCAATTTATAAAGACAATGGCTGTTAGAAACATTTCAGATCTTGTTTTGTTTGTGTTAAATATCTTCCTGAAGATGCTGTCAGCCAAAAGAGTCAGTGAAACATGAAGAGTAACATTTGGTTTAAATGAATAAAGTGCTATGAGTTTAACCTGCTTGATTATTAATGTTTCTACTTTTCCTGAAGCTTTGCAAAGCAAGAAGATTGAGACCCTTGGATATGCTACCTGCAATGATGGATAGACGTTATTTTTCTATATATATATAAAAAGCCAAACGGAGTCTTACCATACTTCACTATAAATGAGAATTGGAATACTGTAGTTATGGAAAATACTGTGGATATTTAGGCAATTTGCAGTTGTGTGAAGTTGACTACTCTCAATTCAATATATAAATAAAAAAATCTCTAGAGCAGGGGTTCTCAAATTAGCTCTCAGCCAATCCAGTGCACTAAAAGTATATCATAGATTTTACAACCTTTCATAAATACTGGTGAAATTAAAAACTAAGTTTATTGTTAAATGTTATGTACAGGATGTTTCAGTTCCTAGGAGAAACTTCTGGTTCCGTTTTACATTTTTTTAAATCCATTTACAGATTACTAGCTGTACAAATGAGATGAAGGAGCAAGAACTTGCACCTCAGGGGAAGGTAAAATTGTTATTCTATTATGTTTGTATAAAGCAAGCAAGTAAATTCACAGATAGTATCCCAAAATATCAAAGTTATGTGACATAGTTTTCAGCAATAAAGCAATTTTCTATCAATGTGATAAACTGAACTGAGTTCTAAATACACTGGGTTGAAGAGATGTACAGAATAGCCACATGGCACAGTTTGATTTGTGGTAAAACTATGAATACCACACTTTTTCTAAAACAACCACTAGATTCGCATATTTAGCAATGTTATATCACACACACACACACACACACACACACACACACACACACACACACACACACACACACACACACAGGGTGGTTCAAAATTCCACGTACAAACTTTGAGGGGAGGTAGAGAACATCAAAATCAACCATATTCACATAGGAAAGCATGACAGAAACGCCACCCGAAAGTGATAGATGGCACTGTTTGCCAGCGCTCCAGGTGAGCAATTGGGGCTTCCTCATTCATGCTTTCAAAGTCGTACGAAGACCATGCATCGCTTTACGAATGCTGAGATGCAGAAATGCACCTCGTTTACCATATTATGTATCCAACTACTATAGAACTGTTCAGTTATGCCTAATAAAGTTTTTTACACTATACTGCCTTGTGTTATTTCTATATCTTTGTGTCCCTGTTAGTACCTTCTGGTGGTGTTTCCAGTCATGCTTTCCAATGTAAATATGGTTGATTTTGATGTTCTCTACCTACCTTCAAAGTTTGTACGAGGAATTTTGAACCACCCTGTATATATGCACACACACACACACACACACACACACACACACACACACACACACACACACACACACACACACACACACACATATTACAGTGGTTTTCCCATGATCCATTCATCTCTAAAAGTCTGCTTTGAGCAGTATCCATTCATCTCATGTGACTGCTTTGAGCAATATCTGCAATTCTGCCTAGATCTTCTCAACTGTGTCACAATCACACTTTTCAGCCAGAATTTCATTTTGGGGAATAGGAAGAAGTTGCAGGGGTGAGGTGAGATGAACAGGCAGGGGATTAGGAATGACTGTGACTGTTGTGTTTTTGAAAGCCAGAAACTGTCAAACAACAAGTCAGTGGGGGGGGGGAGTCATTGTTCATCTGGACATCTGTACTGAATTCTATTCTCTCTCTTTTAGTCACTTCAAAAACCTCACAGTAAAACTTGCTGTTGACAGTTTGACTGAGAGTAAGTGTGTGTGTGTGGGGGGGGGATTCCTTGTGGACAATTTCCTTGGATGAAAAAAAAAAAAAATTGACTTGACACTGATTAGAACTTGATGAGCTTTTTTTTGGCCATGGTGAATTTGGAGATTTCCAGATGCTTACAGAAGCACTTGACTGAAGCAAATTTTGATGCAGATTCTTTGCTCTTTAAAATCCACCATTTCTGTTAAAGAAGAAAATTGTCAAGCCATTAAAACACAATGTTACAAAAACATGCATGACTCTCAGCCTGCCAGCTGGTGGCATACTGATTCACAAAGGGGTACTGATCACCCCCTTATAGCAGCAGAAGGCTGTAAATACAACTGGTTTGTGCATGCTGTTCAAATTCCCTGAACTTTTGGGTAGCGTCTCATATATATATACTGGGGGAGCTCCTCCCGTGCCTATGCCCCCCCTCCCCGAGTTCCCCTTCAATTCTGATGACTCGAGACATTAGACAACAATGTGTTTGTCTCATGAATGCAAACACATTGTTGGATGTTTCAAAACAATGAAGAGACAATAAACGTTTCAAATTTCGGCTTATCTTTTTATATATATAGAATAGATATATCAACCTTGCACAACAGATTATAATATTAGCAAAACAGTGCCATGCATAGGCAAGTGATTAAAGAGAAATAGGACCCTGTTAATGTGTTTCATGAACAGATGGAAATTGAAGTCACTGGGAAAAAAGTATGATGAAAGCTGAAACTGGATCAGCAATAAAGATGAGATGCGAACTGGAGGCTTGTAGGAATGAAGATAGTCAGTTTGACAAAGTGTCCATGAAAAGAAAGTTATCTGCTACCCAGATGTTCCTTTTCTGGATAGCGTTAAGCATATTTAGGGAGGCTTTTGTGCACCATGCCAAATGTAAAAACAGAATTCTAAGGTTTAGTGGTTCTAGGATGTACATAGTGAGAGCAGTTGTATAAGTGAGATATACTATATGGAATGGAAAAGGATGCCGAGTTTTTTCTGAAAGTTAAAGAGGCTATGCAAGGGAATAGCAGATGTAGTTAAACCCAAGAAGAGAAGCTGGATGATAATACTGTAATGTACAGTATTAACCAAAGGTAAAAAGAAAGTGAAGTGAAATACTTCTTAAGTGGAAGATGACTTTGGAAACCTACTTGAGTGAATATATCAATGCACCAATTCATTTTGTGATGTTAATATATGCTTGGTTGGATCCAACAAAATCCAAGAAACAAAATGAACAATCTGGGCCTGTGGAATGACCACCTGAAAGATCCCTGAAGCCACTTCACAAGCCTCTTTTTGGAGATACATCAGTCAGCTGTGTAAGAAAATTGTAATCAAGCATGGAAAATTAAAAAAAATTAAATTAAATTAAAAAAATTAAAAAACTGAATTAAAAAAATATAAACGTGGGGGGGGGGGCTCTGTATGAGCATCTGATGTGTTAGAATGGAATCAATGGAATAAAATGCATTTTCTCTTGCTGATTTAAGAGATATCTGCACTACTCAACCCAGGGGGAAAAAATGTTAGTATTTCTCTGATTTTTGTTCTATTGCATGAATATTAATTGTTTATGCATATGCTGTGTGTATAAACAGCAAAGATATACTGATTATTACCTGCCAATACAATGCATCCTTAGTTCTGTGGTGTGCTTCAACAGCTTCAAAGAGCTTGACTGCCTTTGCCATTTTGGAAACTGCTGATAACAGTGCTAAAAAATAAATACACAGTTGTACAAATAAATAAACCAACTTTTTAATTTATACAGGATATTTTATTTCAAACCAGCATCTTCAGAGAACAAAAACACAAAACAATATGCTGGTTTTTTAAATAACGAAACCTGTGGTGCGTTCATAATTAGAAGAAACACACGTATAAACCACAGTGAAAATTATTTAATTGTAAATATTTCATCCTAAGTATCTTAGGACATCATCAGTACAGTATTTAAACAAAAATTAGGAATAACATACAGTTAGGGCACATGATTACAATAGAATCTCATGAAAAAGTGCATAACGTGCTAAAGTAGTACAAAAAAAAAAAAAAAAAAACTGTTAATTATTTAACACAGTTTTGTATGATAATTTCCCATACTTTAGGAATAGTAAGAACGTCGTTGAGGTTTAGGTTTGGTCTGTGTAGCAGGGCCTCAGAACTTTCTTTGTATAAACGTTCATGTTTAAATAAAGATCTATGTAAAAGTTTAGCCTTTTCCCAGTGGATCCTATGGTTTGGATTTTCAATTCCGTGTTGAGAGAGGCCAGATTTCTGCGGTTTAAGAAGACGAATGTGGTCGATGTTCCGAGATGCGTTTCTGAACAGACCTACCTGTCTGTCTGTCCAAAGTAAGATAATTTGCATGAGCATGGAATCTCATAAACACCAGGTAACATCAAGGGTGAGAATTTGTCCTTAGGAGAAGGTAATAAGTTGTAAATTTGGTTGATAGGTTTGTAAGTAGTGGCAAAATTGTATTTCTTCATAATTTTAGAAAGACGTTCTGAGATGCCTTTAACGTAAGGTATGGGAATCCTATGCACTTCTTCCTGTCTGGTTTGATGTATGCAGAAGTGATTGATGATTTTTTGAGTTGTTTTGGGATTATATCCATTTAGGATGGCTGTATTTTTGATAACTTCTAATTCCTGGTTTAAAGATTCTTCAGAGGAGCAGAATTTGTGTGCTCTGGAAACTAGTGATTTAATAATGCCAGATTTCTGAGATGGATGATGAGCAGTTGTTTGAAAAGTTTGGTAAATTTCCAATAGATGGTGACACAATTTGTTCATTCATACTAGTGTCAGCAAATATCATCTTTTTCATGACCCCTGGCAAAATTTTAGCCACGTGTGACGCATAGTTCTTGTTTGGCAAACATTTAAAATGACTGTTTTCGCATTTTTCATAAAAATGGAGAAAAACGATATTCATGCAGTGATAAAACACTTTCATTTGAAGAAGTTGACGACTGCGCAGATCAAAGCTGAGTTAGATGCAGTTCATGGGGACTCTGCACAGCATTAAAGACTATTTATTTTAGGATAAATGAGTTTAACCCTTAACATACAAAGACGTCTGTGACACGTCTTTTGTTTATTGCACCAAAATTGATTTTGAATTTTGGTTTCACATATAAATACAACTGAATATAGACACTAGACAATCTTGTGCCTATTTCCTTTCAGCCGAGAAAAGTTGCCAATGGCGTGTATTGGCTATTTTGTTTGCGTTTGCATGCAATCGGCTATTTTGTTTGATCCAGCAAATTCAATGATGTTGCTGGATCAAATTCATCATTATTTGAAAAATAATGATGAATTTGATCCAGCAAATCACCCTCGCCCAAAACATTGGCAGAAAAATGACCGCTTTCTGATTTTTAATTGGTATGTTAAGGGGTGAAACATGGTCATAAGTCCATCGAAGATGAAGCGCACTCCGGACACCCGACTGAGGTCACTACGAAGGAAACGATTAACAAAATCCATGGTATATCATTATGGGAGACTGCCGAGTGAAAGTGCGTGAGATGGCCGAGATTGTAAGCATCTCAACTGAACGGGTGTATAATATCCTGCATGCAAAAGCTGTATGCACGATGGGTGCCGCAAGTGTTGACTGTTGATCAAAAACACGTGCAAAAAGACATTTCAACGCAATTTGGTGATGTTTAATAGCAATTTGCAGGATTTTTTGCATCGATTCATGACTGTAGATGAAACTTGGATCCACCACTACACACTTGAGTCCAAGCAGCAGTCAAAACAGTGAATAATGCCCGGTGAAAGAGCACCAAAAAAAGCGAAGACCATTTTGTCGGCTGGGAAGGTGATGGCCACTGTTTTTTGGAATAATTTTTTTGGAAAAAGAGCACTTTTTTGTGTGGCAATCTTGGCAGTTTTTTCTTCAGTTCTTCTTTTAAACAGTCCAACAATGATGCATAATAGTGCTCTTTCATCAAGATAATGCACTGTCCCAAACATTGGCTGTCAAAATTCCACCAAAAAAAGCGAAGACCGTTTTGTCGGCTGGGAAGATGATGGCCACTGTTTTTTGGAATTCCCAAGGAATTATCATGATAGACTCCTGTTATTGTCTTACCCCTTTTCAAATAGTCTATCATGATAATTCCAAAAAACAGTGGCCATCATCTTCCCAGCCGACAAAACGGTCTTCGCTTTTTTTGGTGCTCTTTCACCGGGCATTGTACACTATTTTGAAACATCTAAAAAGTAGGATTTGTCAAATTGTGCAGAATAGTCATTGACAGCCTTGATGACATCCTCGTTTGAAGAAATGTTTTCCCACTGAGCCAAATTTTTAAGTTTGGGAACAAGAAGTCACACAGGGCCAAGTCCAGAGAATACGGTGGATGTGGAACCAATTCAAACCTTAATTCATGCAATTTTGTCATTGCGACAGCCGATGTTTGGGACAGTGCATTATCTTGATGAAAGAGCACTATTATGCATCATTGTTGGACTGTTTTTAAAAGAAGAACTGAAGAAAAAACTGCCAAGATTGGCACACAAAAAAGTGCTCTTTTATCAAGATAATGCACTGTCCCAAACATCGGCTGTTGCAATGGCAAAATTGCATGAATTAAGGTTTGAATTGGTTCCACATCCACCGTAATCTCTGGACTTTTCCCCGTGTGACTTCTTCTTGTTCCCAAACTTAAAAATTTGGCTCAGTGGGAAAATATTTTCTTCAAACGAGGATGTTATCAAGGCTGTC
Organism: Typopeltis vanoorti; assembly: GCF_054136105.1. Taxonomy (NCBI): domain Eukaryota; kingdom Metazoa; phylum Arthropoda; class Arachnida; order Uropygi; family Thelyphonidae; genus Typopeltis; species Typopeltis vanoorti. The sequence goes on along the minus strand of NC_143574.1, from coordinate 24,404,799 downwards.
AATGACTATTCTGCACAATTTGACAAATCCTACTTTGAAGATGGGATGAAAAAAATTGGAAACTCGCTGGACCAAATGTGTAGATCTTGATGGAGACTATATCGAGAAATAAAGGTGATTTTTTCCAAAAAAAATGTGTTTAACTTACTAAATATATGAAGAGCCAAAGGCTTCAATACCAAGAACAGTGAACGGAGTTTGCTCCACCCTCACTATGAGTTGCCCTGTGTTGCACTTTCCAGGTATTTGCTTACGCTTGGACTCACTGAACTTTATATAGTTTCTATATTCGGTATGAAACTGTTTGAGTTTCTTCTTTGGCTGTCAAGGCAAAAATTGTCAATATGACAGTTTTTGCCTTGTCTCTGATGAGAACCAACAGTTCAAACAGCTGTCAAACCAGTGAAATCTTATCAATGAACTAATAAAAATTATATGGCTCATGGGCAGAGTCCTTGTCATTTAAGTAGTGCAAGCCAAGACAACTCCTATGCAAACAGTTTCTTCTCATAAATGCTCTGGTAATTTTTGAAACTTTTACGTTTCTTTCATTTGGCTGTATAATAACAGATTTCTAATATCCTGATTATATATTATCATGTATGAATTCGGTCAACAAACTTACAGAAATCTGCATTCATTTCTTTAGTACTGTTGTCATTAATTTCTAATACTGAAAAAGTAGCAAAACTCTATTCCAAGAATGTTCCCAAGCATTATTTATGTTGTCTGAGGGACTTCTATTACAAAAGTGGAATGATAATTTCTCATCATCATCATCAAATTCCTGCCATGTACCCACAAGGGGTGTACAGGATATGATAGTACTGCATGAAAAAATTATATCATTACTAACTTCCTATCTACAATTTTCCACCAATCAGTCTGTTACTTGTCAAGACTCCAACATTATCAGATCTTATATTTCTCTCTTCAAAGGCATTTTTACTGTACCAATCCACCTATATCTTGGTCTTCTTCTGGGTTGTTTTGCTGCCAGCCTGGCAGCGAACACTTGTTTTGCTAATCTATCCTCACCCATTCTGTTTAGGTGACCATACCACCTGAGATTAGCTCTGCTAATGCATTCCTGGATGCAGACAATGTCAAGGTCTTTCCTAATATCCTCGTTTTTAATATGATATTGCCAGTGATGCCATCGGTTCACACCTATTATCTTTCTCAGGACTCTCATATCTGCGGTCTCTAGTCTTTGGTCAATTATTTTACTTCTGACCCAGCTCTCAGATCCATAAGTTAAAACTGGTTTGAACACTGTCTTGTATACAGCTAATTTAGTGTTCCGACTAATTTCTCTCTTATTCCATATGAATTTATTCAACTGACTTCCCACCATACCAGCTTTGCTGATTCTGTTGTCTATTTCTATATTTAATTTACCATCTTCACTAAAAATCATGCCTAAGTAGCTGAAATGTTTTACTTGTTCCACAGGTTCTGCATTCACAACACAGCTGACATTTTCAATGATTCTGCCTATTTTCATTGTCTTTGTCTTTTTATTGCTGACCTTCATACCATATCTATTACAACAACTATTCAATTTAGTCAGAGAATCTTGCAGACTTGTAGCGGATTTATTTAGAAGTATAACATCATCTGCATAAAGCAAAGAGCTGACATTAACATCTCTAATTTTGATATCATGTTTAATACCACTTTCCTTCATAATGTGATCCATATAGATAATGAATAACAGAGGGGATAATATACATCCTTGTCTCACACCAGGTTTAACATTAAACCATCTTCCTGTACTTCCTTCAATTCTAACTGCTGACTTACAATTCAAATAAAGACTAAGTATTGCTTGATATAATGCCCCATTGACACCATATGACTGCAGCATATTGAATAGCTTCTCTCTTGGCACCTTATCATATGACTTTTCCAAATCGACAAAACTTAAATACAGATCTTTGCTATATTCCCATGCTTTCTCGACTATTTGTCTTAAAGTGAAGATCTGATCCTGACAGCCTCTGTTTGGCCTGAATCCAGCTTGTTCTTCACCAAGCTTTTCTTCCACAATTCCTCTCAACCGTTTCTCAAGTATACTTGCATAGATTTTGCCAGGAACACTCAGTAGGGAAATACCTCTGTAATTCTCACATTCAGTTTTATTTCCCTTTTTATATATGGGTACTATGAGAGCTCTACTCCAATCATCGGGAATTCATCCCTCTGTCCAGGCTTTCTGAACTATGCAGTGCAGCCACTGTAAGACTCTTATACCACCATACTTCAGCATTTCTGGTCGAATATCATCTACTCCAGCTGCCTTTCCACATTTCAAGCCTTTGATGGCTTTTTTTCTACTTCAAGTATGGATATGTATTCCTGCCTGCATGCCTGGTCAGTGTTTTTTTACCAGTGTGCTGTCATCACTGCTTGTTTCATTTAGCAGTTTTTCAAAGTATTTACTCCATACTTCAAGGATATCTTTTATTCCAGTTTTCATGTCACCTTTATCATCTCTAACTCCTTTAACAGCACTCTTTCCTCCATTCCTAAGCTTCTTCAACAACCTCCAGAATATTTTGCCACCTTTTTGATATTTATTTTCTATATTCTTGACAAAGTCCTCCCATGACTTTTGTTTAGCTAGTTTTACACACGCTTTAGCTTTCTTACATTTGTCTCTGTATTCTGTAAGAATAAAAGCTGACTTATTTGCCAAGAACTTTTGATATGCTTTCTTCTTTTCCTTCACTGCCTCTTTAACTTCCTGTGTCCACCATGATGTTCTGATTTTTCTATCCTTGCACACAACCTCACCACATGCCTCTCTGGCAGAATCAATCAATGTTTTCTTCAGAGTTTGCCACTGAATCTCTAAGGTTTGATTCCTGTTCTCAAACTCTTTTATTTTATTTTCAATAATATTTCTGTATTTTAGTCTACAGTTCACATCTGAGAGCTGCTCAACTTTTATTCGCTTTAAAACTTTCTTACATGTTATTCTTTTCAATATGAAATTCAATTTTATCCTGTTCAAGACTAAATAGTGATCACTTCCAATTTCAAATCCTCTGTACACTCTGGTGTCCTGCACCAGGGAGAAAACATCACTATTAACAATAACATAGTCAATGAGACTTTTCTTATTCCTAGCCTCTTCTCTCCATGTGAATTTGTGCACATTTTTATGTTGGAACATGGTGTTAGTAATAAACAGTCCATGTCCTGAGCAGAAATCCAACAGATATTTGCCATTATTATTAGCTTTGCTCTTTTCTCCAAATTTTCCCAAAATATTTTTGTTTGTCTCACAATCATTTCCTACTCTGCTATTTAGTTCCCCAACAAGGACCAATTTTTCATTGTGTCAGTTGCTTTTTCTAAAGCCTCAAAAAATTCCTCCACTTCTACCTTAGTAGAACCTTCTGTGGGACCATAGGCACAAATAAGTCTCATTGTCCAGTTCCCCATTCTCATATATGCCCACATTACTTGAGACTGACTGCCATTCAAGAAGATTAGCCTCGTATTTTGTGTTGAAGACTATGGCTACTCCTTCTTTTCCTTGATTGTCATTGCCTGAATATAACATTTTGTATTTATTGCTCAGAAAGATCTCACCAGTTTTGGTCTTTTTTGTTTCAGTCGCCCCTATTATGTCGATCTGGTACTTATCTAATTCCTCAGCTAGCTCCATTTCTTTGCCATTCAGGCTTCTTACGTTGATAGTACCGATCTTTAACTCTGGTGATGTTGAGTCGGGGTTTGTTTTCAAATTTGTTCCAGTAGCTGACTTTTCGCTATTCGCCCTGGTTCCCTGGCGAAAACAACGGGGGCCTTGTTTAACCGGGCGATGCCCCAGCCAGCATGAAATTTTGTCATGTTGTACCATCATTTTTTATTTTGGTTTAACCAATAAGAATACAATTTGGTCGGCTAAATCCCAAATTGCCAGCCCATCCTCGTTCGTTCAGTATCCAAGTAGATACCCAACAGGGTGCACCACGAGAAGGTGAGGATTGGACATTAGGTCAGAAGCCCTGGTTGGTTCTCCGCATTCCTTTAAAGGCTATGTGGAGGTCTCCTCTCAGTTATACAGCTTTGACCCTTAAGCACCCCATGATAATTTCTATTTACATAAAATAAGTTTTTTCCTTTTTTCCCTTTATAAGTTCCTAAAGGAATCCGTGTGCTTGCATTTAGAGGATAGTCACATTTACTATTACACATGCAGTTATACTCAGTTGTATTTGAATTTCCTTCTCTGAATACTATACAGAATGTTTTGAGACACCAAACTATTTCAAGTTTTATTTATTATTATTAATATTTATTTTATTTATTTTTTTTTGTGACTCCCACTCATAAAAGGTTCTAATGTACATTAGTACCATGGATGGGCTAAAGCTTATTTTCTTACTTTTTTTATATTCTTCTATATTTTTTACCCAATCTGGAACCTCTCCTCTAGAGACCAAACATTGAACTTTTTCAAGACACTTCTGGATGAGGAAATTCATTTCCTGCCTAAAAACTTTCACAAACAACCATGTTTGTAGTGGAATTTGATCTACAGACTATTCACCAAATGGAGAGAGGAGATGCTGTCCACTTGGACAAGCAGGCTGACAACTAATTAAATGTTTGTCTTTTTGACTGTGTGATGTGTTTTCTTCTGCATTTATGGAAAATACAGATTCTGACTTCTATTCATTTATCTTCATCTAGCAGTTCAAAAGCAAATAAGATAAACTCCAATATAAAGACAAAAAAATTCCACACATTCCCAGTGGGAATGAATTACAGAATAAGAAAGATATATAATGAAAGTTTTATTTAATGAGAATTTATAAAATAAAAAATAAATAACACACTTCATAGCTGTTATATCCAAAACCAGCCTAATGAGATGTCAAATGCATAGCATCTCAACCAAAAAGCTGTGGATTTTAATCCCACTGTGGCACAGATGTTGAGAAAATCGCTAGGTAACAGAAGATTTCATCATCGTCAAATTCCTGACATGTACCCTCAAAGGATGTACAGGATATGAAAGTACTACATGAAAAATTTACATCACTACTAATTTCCTATCTATAATTTTCCTCCAAATCAGTCTGTTACTTGTCAAGCCTACAACATTATTAGATCTTATATTTCTATCGTCTAAGCGACTTTGTACCGTATCAATCCACTTATATATCCTGGTCTTCCTCTGGGTTGTTTTCCTGCCAACCTGGCAGAGAACACTTGCTTTGCTAATCTTTCCAAGCCTCATTCTGTTTAAGTGACGATACCACCTGAGATTAACTCTGCTAACGCACCTTGGATGCTGACAATGTCAAGTTCTTTCCTAATATCCTCGTTTTTAATATGATATTGCCATTGATGCCATCTGTTCACGCCTCTAATCTTTCTCAGGACTCTCATATCTGCGCTCTCTAGTCTTTGGTCAAGTGTTTTACTTCTGACCCAGCTCTCAGATCCATAAGTTAAAACTGGTTTTAACGCTGTCTTGTATACAGCTAATTTAGTGTTCCGACTAATTTCTCTCTTATTCCATATGAATTTATTCAACTGACTTCCTACCATACCAGCTTTGTTGATTCTGTTGTCTATTTCAATATTTAATTTACCATCTTCACTAAAAATCGTGCCTAAGTAGCTGAAATGTTTTAATTTTTTCCACAGGTTCCCTGTTCACAACGCAGTAAAATTTTCAATGATTCTGCCTATTTTCATTGTCTTTGTCTTTTTATTGCTGACCTTCATACCATATCTATTACAACAGTTATTTAATTTAGTCAGAGAATCTTGCAAACTTGTAGTGGATTTATTTAGAAGTATAACATCGTCCGCATAAAGCAAAGAGCTGATATTAACATCTCCAATTCTGATATCATGTTTAATACCACTTTCCTTCATAATGTGATCCATATGGATAATGAATAACAGAGGAGATAATGTACATCCTTGTCTCACACCAGATTTAACATTAAACCATCTTCCTGTACTTCCTTCAATTCTAACTGCTGACTTACATCTCAAATAAAGACTAAGTATTGCTTGATATAATGTCCCATTGACACCATATAACTGTAGCGTACTGAATAGCTTCTCTCTTGGCACCTTGTCATATGCCTTTTCAAGATCGACAAAACTTAAATACAGATCTTTGTTATATTCCCATGCTTTCTCAACTATTTGTCGTAAAGTGAAGATCTGATCGTGACAGCCTCTATTTGGCCTGAATCCAGCTTGTTCTTCACCAAGCTTTTCTTCCACAATTCTTCTCAACCGTTTCTCAAGTATACTTGCATAAACCTTGCCAGGAACACTCAGTACAGAAATACCTCTGTAATTCTCACATTCAATTTTATTTCCCTTTTTATATATGGGTACTATGAGAGCTCTACTCTAATCATCAGGAATTCGTCCCTCTGTCCAGGCCTTTTGAACTATGCAGTGCAGCCCCTATGAGACTTTTATACCATCATACTTCAGCATTTCTGGTCGAATATCATCTACTCCTACTGCCTTTCCACCATTTCAAGCTTTTGATTGCTTTTTCTACTTCAAGTATGGATATGTGTTCTGACTATATGCCTCTTGAGTGTTTTTTTTACCACTGTGCTATCACTGCTTGCTTCATTTAGCAATTTTTCAAAGTAATTACTCCATACTTCAGGGATATCGTTTTCTCCAGTATTCATGTCACCTTAATCATTAATTCTAATTCCTTTTACAATGCTATTTTCTCCATTTCTGAGCTTCTTCAACAACCTCCAGAATATCTTGCCACCTTCTTGATATTTATTTTCAATGTTCTTACCAAAGTCTTCCCATGACTTCTGTGTAGCTTTCTTACATTTGTCTGTATTCTCTAAGAGCACAAGCTGACTTATATGCCAGGAACTTTTGATATGTTTTCTTCTTTTCCTTCACTGCCTCTTTAACTTCCTGTGTCCACCAGGGAGTTCTGATTTTTTTATCCTTGCACACAACCTCACCACATGCCTCTCTGGCTGAATCAATCAGGGTTTTCTTCAGAGTTTGCCACTGAATCTCCAAGGTTTGATTCCTGTTCTCAAACTCTTTCATTTTTTCTTCAATAATCTTTGTGTATTTTAGTCTACAGTTCACATCTGAGAGTTCACATCACTTTAGAACTTTCTTACATGTTATTGTTTTCAATATGAAATTCAATTTTATCCTGTTCAAGACTAAATAGTGATCACTTCCAATTTCAAATCCTCTGTATACTCTGGTGTCCTGCACCAGGGATAAAACATCACTATGAACAATAACATAGTCAATGAGACTTTTCTTATTCCTTGCCTCTTCTCTCTTCATGTGAATTTGTGCACATTTTTATGTTGGAAAATGGTGTTAGTAATAACCAGTCCATGTCCTGAGCAGAAATTCAACAGGTATTTGCCATTATTATTAGCTTTGCTCTTTTCTCCAAATTTTCCTAAAATATTTTTTGTATGTCTGACAATCATTTCCTACTCAGCTATTTAGATCCCCAACAAGGACCAACTTTTCCTTTTTCATTGTGTCAGTCGTTGCTTTCTCTAAAGAATTAAAAAATTTCTCCACTTCTACCTTAGTAGAACCTTCTGTGGGACCATAGGCACAAATAAGTCTCATTGTCCAATTCCCCATTCTCATATTTGCCCACATCACTCTACTTGAGACTGCCTGCCATTGAAGAAGATTAGCCTCATATTTTGTGTTGAATACTATGGCTACTCCTTCTTTTCCTCGAATGACAGAAGATTTTCATTATTCAATATAAAACCACGATCCTGTTTACTGGTGGCCTGAAGTGGTTTAAAAGTGTTTCATGTTTTGGTCTCTAGAGCAGGGTTTTTGGATTATCTAATTCACATTGTTGTAGAGAGGCTTATACGCTGGTTAGACATGATAACTAATAATTAAGGAATTGACAGCGTAGACTAGAAATATAAATTAAATAAACTTTAATATATACTTTCCGATATTTCGGCAATCGCACGTTGCCATCTTCTTGGGAACTTGATACAAAGAAAAGTGTATGCAAGTACTACATAACAGCAAATGAGAACAGAAGCTAGGAAGCTACCATTTTCCTAAATTCCTGATGGTTCCTTCTGGTGGGCTATATTGGTAGTTCTTGGCCTTTGGGCTGAAGTTCTTCTGATAAATGTTTCCCAAATTTGGGACAGTCTCATGCATCCAAATATGTTGAGGTTTGGCATGTTCCTAAGGGCTGTGGCTGATTCCATGAATGGTCTTTCATATTTGAACTTGCTGCGGTGTATTACTGTGGCTTTCTTCCATCTTATTCTGTGGCAAGTATCCAGAGCGTGGTCTGCAAGCCCCACAAAAACCTACCATATGGCTTTGCTACGTTGATGATGTGTTCGCTATTTGGCCACATGGCCCAGATTCACTCCTCTCCTTCCTAACACACTTAAACAACCAACACCCTAGAAAGAGGCAAGTTCACCCTGGAATAAGAGAAAAACAATAACCTCCCCTTCCTAGACACACTAGTCACCCGCCAAATTGATGGAACCTTGGTTTTCTCAGTTTATAGAAAACCCACCCATACAGGCAGATACATTCACCAACAATCCCATCACCCCCCCCCCTCACAACAATATGGAGTTATTAAGACACTATTCAACAGGACAAAAATAATCTGTTCAAATGATCAAGCCCTAACAACCGAACTAAATCACATCCATGACACTTTCTCAGCCAACGGCTACCCCCCCCCCCCAAAAAAGAAGCCAAAAAAATACTTAAACCAGTTATCCACATCCCACCCCTTCACAAAAAAGATTACTCTAAATCCATCACCATTCCCTACATCCGAGGCACCTCGGAAAAAAATCAACAAAATTTTAAAAAAACACGACTTAACCACTTGTTACAGACCATATAGAAAATTGGCATCCCTTATCCGCTCCACTAAAGACCAACCACTTCCCTTAGACCTACCTGGTGTATACCAGGTCCCTTGCAGCTGTAAATTATCCTACTTTGGCCAAACAGGCAGGACAGCAAATATCAGAATCTCAGAACACAAGGATTACATCTGATTTCATCAGTACAGCCACTCTGGGCTTGCAGACCATGCTCTGGATACTCGCCACAGAATAAGATGGAAGAAAGCCACAGTAATACACCGCAGCAAGTTCAAATATGAAAGACCATTCATGGAATCAGCCTCAGCCGTTAGGAACATGCCAAAACTCAACAAATTTGGATGCATGAGACTGCCCCAAATTTGGGAAACATTTATCAGAAGAACTTCAGCCCAAAGGCCAAGAACTACTAATATAGCCCACCAGAAGGAACCATCAGGACTTTAGGAAAACAGTAGCTTCCTAGCTTCTGTTCTCATTTGCTGTTATGTAGTACTTGCTTGCACTCGTCTTTGTATTAAGTTCTCAAGAAGATGGCAACGTGACACTTGCCGAAATATCGGAAAGTATATATTAAAGTTTATTTAATTTATATTTCTAGTCTGTGGTGTCAATTCCTTAATTATTAGTTATCATATTTAATTCACAGTCAACTCATGGCATTAAAATGTGCTTTAGGTTTCCAATTTTTTGTGGATGGGAATTATAAAGAAACTAGTTTATAAACCAGCAAAATTATCATCACTAAGATAATAATAAAATCATCGGCATCATTACAGAAGAACTGCCATAGAATCTGAAGGCTCACTGTGGGAGACCCAGACTAACCATTATTCACATAGTACCTATCAATATTTCTCTTAAACATATTCATTGGCAGAGCAATCACTGCCCCTTTGGCAAATCATTCCACTCATTAACCACTCTAACTCTAAAAAACTCATGCCCTTCTTAACACCACTCTTATATCATGTTATTTAGGAAAATTTCTTCGTTTACTCTATAAAATCCTTTCAGTAATTTATTATTATTGCCCTAAGACCCCATGGAGTCAACGACACATTTAGGAGGTACCTTTGTTATACACACAGCTCATCATACCACATCCTAAGCATATTCAAATTCTCTGCAGACACCACACTCTCAAACAAGGCATTCCAATCATTCACAACTATATATGCAAAAAACCTACTTCTCATGCACTTTGCCCTGATCTCCCACCATTTTATGAAAAACCTCTTTAACAATGATCCTATAACAACCTCTTACCAACTTTTACATCTCTATAATATCACTCATCTGCTGCCTATCCACAAGACTCTGTAAATTGCATCCTTCAACCTTTCCTCATATTCAACATTCCAGAAATCAGAAACTACCTTAGTTCAGTCACCTCTGGATCCTTTCCAACACCATCATAATTTTGAAAATCAAGTGACCAAATCTAAGCAGAGTAGTCGATGTGTGGCCTAATCAGAGCCTTATAAAATGGAACAAGAATCGTCTTCTACAAGTCAGTGACCTCCATATCATTCCTAGAATTCATTGTTGTCCACACAATTTTGCCAATGTGTCCTCTAAATTTTGGATCCTTATCCACTATCACCTGAAGATCTCTTATTTAATCTACCTCCAACAATATATCCCCACCAAGCATAAATTCTACGTTCCAACTTTGGAACGTAGAACATTTTTGGAATGTTTCCCAACAGAGCCCCTGAGTCACCCCACTAGTGACTTTCCTCTTCCAAGATATTACTTCCCCATAAACAACTTGCTGATACCTATCAGATAACCAATCTCTGATTCAATGCACTAGTCTAATATCCAACCCCACTCTAGTTTGACTATCAACTTATCATATGGTAATCTATCAAAAAAGCCTTTGCAAAATCTAAGTATACTACTACTTAGATTTTGTCCAATGAAACCATCACATTATTGTAATAAGTAAGTAGATTATTAAAACATGTCCTCCCTTTAGCAAATCCATGCTGTCCATCAAAGATAATACCATTGTTGTCAACCCAATTCTGGATCCTGGTTCTTACCAGCCTCTCCAACACTTTAACCACAATAACTGCCACACAGATAAGTGTATAATTGATATTTGAGTTCTATCACCTCCCTTATGAAGAGGCACAATCTTACCTTCCTTCCAATCCTTTGGAACTTGACCCAGTGCAGGACTCATATTAAACAAATATGTCAAGGCAGATATCAACTCCCTGGCACATTCCTTCAAAATATCCAGTTATATATCATCAAGTCCCACAGTCTTATTAATATCAAGTTTGCTTAATTCCTCGTATACCTCTTGCTCACTTCCAGTCAGTCTTTCCTCCTCATCAACTGTTCTCAAATTCTCCATAATGTCACATTCACAAGAATGAAAGACCTTTATGAACTGCTCATTAAGTATCTCAACTATATCTTCCACAGCAGTTGTTCTTATACCATTTTCTCCAATCAATGTCATCCTTCCATAATCATTCTTTTTTTATGCTTAATCTCTTCATTCATCCATTTCACACTTACCTTATTAACCTTCTGACCCTAGGAATACATTTAGACATTGCATCTACTAGATAGTTCTCGAATATCATCAAACATGCAATGATTTCCTTTCCAGCTAACTCCTCCTTCTGTGCTACAGCTGCAAGCTGTCCCCTGAGCTTTGGTTCATTTCTTGCTCGTCTTAACCAATTCAGCTTTCAAATCTTGCATCACATTTTTGCTCTCATTTGCTCTCTCAATATTAATGCCAGCCATACATGCTTGTTGGCAGTCAATGCTGCTTGTCACCTTACCTTTAATTGCACTCTGTTTTTCAACTTCCGCTATATATTTTTATTATATTCCATATTTTCACAAATCAACATTGTAAACCACAAACTTTTTTTCAGTCCATCTTTATAGGGAAGCACTCCCCAGACCTCACAGCATTTTGACCAACTGTCTCTGGATCCTCTTCAGCACATCCACATCCACAAGAAACCCAGACAATCAAATCTGTGCATAGTACTATAGGTGTGATTTTTTTTTTTTTTTAAATTATTCCATAAGTGGAAGGCATAACTTATAGCACATCAATGCTGACACTGTGCACGTGTGTGTTGGGAGCAAGTGAGGTTTGAGAGGAAAAAAAAAAATCTATAGCGATATATTTCTTGAAGAGTTGGAGGTAGGATGAAGAAGGATAATCTAGATGACAGAGGACCCCATTAAGAGCAGAAAGTTTTATTAGTATCCAAGTTGTTTAGCATTCTTCTGATGCAAAAAAAAAATCACAGGAAGCACCATATGCTTCCTGTGATTTTTTCCAGGACATGAAATGCATTAGTCATCTAAGCAGGAGTTTAAAGAAAAGAGTAATATAGGAGGTCAGTTTTATCTTTAGGTACTGTAACACTGGAACGATCTGAATGAGAAAGAGGTAGAAGAACAAGTGAAAAGAGTTACATCCAAATGAAGTAGAAAGTGTGATTTCCATTTCGATAGAAGGCAAGTTTTCTACTCATGGCTTGATGAAGTGATTTGTGTTTGATGATGGCTGTTTTGCATCTATTGTGTGTTTGTGTTCAGCATAGGATGAGCATGAAGCCAGTTTGTGTATTGAGTCACCTACATAAATTTTTTTTTTTTTTTTAAATGCTTTGGTATATCTTATGAACTAGAGCTAGTAGAGTGGATGAGAATTTTTGGCAGAATGAGGAGACAGAAGCGGATAAAATAGTTGAGTTACTGAGTGACCCTTTGCAAGGATATATCATCATAGTGAGGTTACTGCTTTAACCTATGTGACAGACACTAATGTGGGAACAGAGGTGGATGAATTGGAAGTTCTTAGGATATTGCAGAATCTCAATGTAAACACAGCTGTGGAATTAGATGGGATATCAACTAGGGTTTTGCAAGAATGTGCAAGGGAACAGGCATTGCCTTTGACTAGGCTCTTAAAGTCTCAGTTCTGGTAGAGTTGAAGGGAGTGGAAAGAGGGCAAAATAATTCCCTTGCATAAGGGAGGGAGACTGCAGTAGCAAATTATAGACCAATCAGTATCTCAGGCATGGTGGTAAAAGAACTAGAAAAATTGTTCAAAAAGAGAATTCAAGAATGGGCAGACAAAAATATGATATTGTATGAGGGGCAACATGGCTTTGTGAAGGGTCAGTCATGCCTTAGTAATTTAATAATGCTTTTTATAAGAATTAGTAAATTACATAAAGCCTTAGTAATTTACATATGCTTTTTATAATAGAGATGTGTAAAGCTGAGTTGAATAAAGGAAATGGATATACGATGAGTTTGCAAAGGCATTTGACAGAATACACACAGAACATTGTTATGCAAATTTGAACAAATGGGGATGGATATGACTGATTAAATGGATGGCTGCTGGAGAGATATCAACAAGTGGTATATGGGGGTGGCAGAATTATGGCAAAAACAGCTAACTAGTGGTGTTCTGCAAGGTTCAGTGCTGGGAGGACCACTGCTGTTTGTTTTGTACATAAAGATATAGGAAATAACCTAAAAGGAAATATTCAGTTGTTTGCTGGATGCAAAATTAGGCAGATTAATAGTTAATTAAGGCGATGTGGAAACTTGCAGGATGATTTAAATAGGCTGTCTGTGTGGACAAAAGATAATGGGTAGATAATGTGGAGAAATGTAAAGTTATACATTTCAGGATAAATAGATTACAAGCTGAGTATCACATTGATGGCACTGTACTCCAGAAAATAGATGAAGCTAGAGATTTAGGTGTGGTGGCGGATAGAGAGTTAAAGTTTAGAGGACATATTGCAAAGGTAGCCCATAAGATTACTTGGGTACTGATGAACACATTAACAAGTAGAGATAAGGAAGTTGTTATTCCTCTTTATAAGGTCTTGATACCCCCTACATTCTGGATTACTGTGCTCATGTCTGCTCCACTGGATTTCTTGAGGATGAGGAAGTGGTGAAAAGGATTCAGAGGCAAGTGACCAAGATGGTGAGTGGCCTATGGAATGTTCCCTACGAGGATAGATTGAGGATGTGTTGATTGCATGAGTTGACTAAGAGGAGAAAAAGAGGGGATATGATAGAAACGTTTAAGTTGCTTAAAGGGTTTTATAGGATAGATGCAGAGGAAATGTTTCAACACTTGGCTAGAGAGAGACCAGAACAAGGGATCATCCCTAGAAGTTGAATAAAAGATAGGGGTGTGAGGATTAGATTTTTTGCTTGGAGAGTTGTGAATGAGTGGAATGGGTTGCCAGATTCAATTGTGAGTGTTTTGTCTGTTAATGGGTTCAAGGAGCGGTATGATAGATTGTATGGATAGACTGGATCTCCCCGCAATGAGTCTTTGGATTCCATGGAAGCACCTGTATAATAATAATAATTTTTTTATTTGAAGTTGCTTTGCTTTCTAAGAATTTTGTTTTATTCATTAATGATCAGTATACAATTTTGAGATAGTAATATATAGTAAAGAATTTCAATCATTATCAGAATTATCCAACTGCTTGAGAATTTTATCTACATCACTTTCTTTTTCTTTTGTCGGTGACTTTTTTATCTTAACAATAACAGATATATCACATATGCTAGTATTTTGTTGGAGATAAATAGCTGCAGTCCTCTTCTTATAATACATAGAATGATTCATTTTTATTCAGGAGGAGATGCATTTTTACTCTCTATGACTGTTTGTTTTTTGAAGAATGGAATGAAACCCTCTCTATATAGGAAAAACTATTCCATCCAACAGACAGCATACTGCAGACTAAAGAAAAACAAGTAGCTTGATTCTATCACTAAATACAGAGACATTTAGAGTCGATGTACAGTATTTAGTGAAAATGAGTAGAATTAGAGACATCTGGAATGAAAATGAACTAAAAATACCTGGAAAGCACATCGTGAAGAAATTCCTCTGTAATTCTAATATTCAGCTGAGTTTAACTCCCTTTTTTAATAGATGAGAACTATGAGAGTTCTATTCAAATCAACTGGAATTTGACCTGACCAGGTCCTCTGAATTATGTAGTACAGTCATTGCAGTGAAACTTTCATACTTCCATATTTGAGCATTTCTGGTCAAATATCATCTACTCCAGCTGGTCTTCCACTGGAGTAGATGATATTTGACCAGAATATCATCTACTTTTTCTACTTCAAGTATTATTATGTACTCCTGTTTGCATTCCTCTTGAATATTTTCTTCTACTACTACTACTGTTCAGTTTAACAATCTTTCAAAATATCTTCAGTTTCCATGTCATCACCTTTTAATATTTATGTAAATCTACTTTTTTGTGCATTTATAATATTATACTAAATATGTATTTCCATTAAACTGGTTCTCTTCTCATGGTTACTCCTATCAGTAAAAGAATATCTCATCATATTTTAAGTTAGATACATTAAAGTTTGATTTTGGCTAAATAACTAAATGACTTTATAAGAACAAATTTCATAACATGTATGCTATTAATATTTACCTGTCCTCCTGTCTTCTTCAACAGGATTAAATTTTGTAGCTGCAATAGTGCATTTCGCATGTAACAAATAAGCACATGCTTGATCATAATATGATCCATGTGCAAGAAGAATTACAAAAACACTGTCCAGCTGATACAGAGCTTGATTAGGCAGGTTCATCATCAACTGAAATATTTAAAATCATTCTAAGAATTTTTTTTAAATGCGTACATTATATAACAATCTATTAAATTATAAGGTGAATTCTTTTAAAATATAGTAAAACTTTTTGTGTTGCAACCATCATTATTTTCTGGCATATATCCACAAGGTAAACATCAGATATAACAGACAAACACAATACTCTATCACTAGTTTCCAAATATATAAAAAAAAATAAATCTTATCTTATTCGTGTGGGGGTTGTCCCCTTTCCTCAACCATCCCTTAGGACTGGTTGAGCCATCCTAATAATGAGGGATTAAGTATGTATTTTATGACTGCAAATCCATGTGTGTGTGTGTGTGTTCATGGGCTGGTTTGCCTGTTCTGGAGAGCGAAAAACCCTCTACCTCTGTATGAGTCTGGCAAATTCACCTTTAGTCAGAAGAGACCAGATAAAGGTTCGTCATATCATGGATGGGAATCAAATCCGGGTCTTTCCGACTAAATGGCTTCATCTATACCGAATGAGCTACAGAGGCTTTAAAAAAATAATAATAATATATAACAGATTTCACACAAAAAGAAAAAAAAATCAATATTCTAAATTTTTTGTTTTGTTAAACTGTTTTTTTTTTCTTTTTTTGTGAAATTAAATTTTATGCATCAATAAACAAAGCTATATGTAGAGAATTTGTACTGGGCAGAGGCACAGATGCATAACACCCCTTGAATTTACTATTATGCTGGTTTTAATCATCAATAAGGAATATAAAAAAAAAATAAAATGCAGGATTCAGCAATAATGACAATATTATAAACAATGTGAGTTCGATGTGCAGCTCAGCATATATCCAAGCTGTAACTCAGCTCTTGACATTTGTACTGTAACAGTCACACCTCTTATACAAAAACAAATATTTCAAGGAGGATGCCAGATATAAGCATTAGTTACACAAAATAAAATAATGTGTTCTTCACATTATTTTATTTTCTAAATGTCTATTTTTTGGGATGAAAAAAACAGAATTTTCACCTCTATGCAAAACAAGATAATTCAGCTTCTGCTCAAAAACCCCAATAAATTAGATAGGATTCAAAACTGGGCCTTTACAAACAAAGGGCATTATCACAACCATCCATGACAGGGAAGATTCCATGGTTTGGTTAGTTTCATTTTTTATTGTTTATTTTTATTATTTGTTAATTTTTTATTGCTTAATATGAATATACAAACTGATTTTTTTCCGTTGAAGTTCCTTGCAAGTTCTGTTGGCAAACACTTCTATTTCAAGAATCAATAAAGTAGATCCCCTACTGTAATGAGAGTTATTTAAAGAGTCACCTGAAATGATTGTCTCAAACCTGATTTAACATCAAACCATGCTCCTATATAACCTTTAATTCTAACTGCTGATGTACAACTCAAATACAGATTATATATTGCTCAATATTATGTACCACTGAACAGATTCTTCTTGGTGCCTTGTCATATGCCTGTTCAAGATCTACAAAATGAAAATACAGATTCCTGTTATATTCCCCAACAACTACTTGTCTTAAAATGAAAATCTGATCCTGAAAACCTCTATTTGGCCTCAAGCCAGCTTGTTCTTCTCCAAGTTTCCCTTCCACAATTTTTTAAGCATCTTCTCAAGTATACTTGCATAAATCTTACAAGGAACACTCATTGGGGAAATTCCTCTGTAATTCTATATTCTAGATGGGTACTATATGAGAGCTGTTCTCTAATCATTTGGAATTTGACCCTCTGACCAGGCCTTCTGAATTATTCAGTGTGGTCATTGTAAAACTTTTATATTCCATATATGAACATTTCTGGTCAAATATCTAATCTAGCTGCCTTTTGACAATTCAAGTTTTTGATGGCTGCTTCTATCTCAAGTATAGATATGTACTCCTGATTGCATTCCTTTCAATGTCATCCACCACTCTGTTGTTTCATTCAGGAATCTTTCCAAGTAATTACTTACATCCAGAATTTCTTTATCTTCAGTTTTCATATCACCTTTATCATCTCTGATTCTTTTTACAGTACTGAAAGATAATAAATGTGATATGAAAACTGAAGGAAGTAGAAAGTTTATTTACTAAAGTTAATTTATGGAAGGTAGTAGGTTAATTCCTCCATAATTATTACATTCAGTTTTATTTCCCTTTTACACATGGGCACCATGATAGCTATACCCCCAATCACCTGGAATTTGACCTTATGACAAGGTCTTCTGAATTATGCAGTGTGGCCTCTGTAAAACTCTTATACATCCATATTTAAGTGTTTCTGGTGAAATATCATCTACTCCAGCTGCCTTTTACATTTTAGATTTTTGATAGCTTTTTCTACCTCAAGTATTGATATTTATTTCCCCCTTCTCTCTGCTTTGCTCACAAATGCTTTCCACAAATGTACTGTCTATCATTGCCTGTTTCATTTAGCAATTTTTCAAAGTAATTACTCCGAACATCTTCACGTTCTTATTATTTTATTTTTTTATTTCATCTGTTATAATCTCTGATTCCTCTTTCAACACCCTTTCATTCATTTTAAGCTTTTTGGACAGCCTCCACTTATTATTCTGCCACTTTATTTATTTTTTCTTTTTCTTTCTGAAATCTTTCCATGACTTTTGTTTAGCTTGATTACTATCAATAATACCACAGTCAAAACAAAGTCCATGTCCTGAACAGAAATCCAGCAGGTATATACTATTATTATTAGCTTTGATCTTTACTCTTTTTCCCCAAACATTTCTATATCTCTAGAAATAGTAATCATTTCCTACTCTGCTCTTCAGATCTTCAACAAGGACCAACTTTTCCCACTTTGTGTCAGCTGTCTTCTGTAATGCCTTGAAAAGTACCTCCATCTCTTCCTTAGTGGAACTTTCTATGGGACCACAGGCACAAATAAGTGTCACTGTCCATTTCCCCATTCTGACATTTGTTTACATCACTCTATTTGAAACTGCTTGCCATTCATGAAGATTATCCTCATATAAAGTGTTGAATACTCTATCTACTCCTTCTTTTCCCTGATTATTACTGCCTGAATATGACATCATGTGTCTGTTGCTTAGAAAAATCTTGCCTATTTTTGACTTCTTTGTTTTGATAACACTATTATTTCAATCTGATGCTTATCCAATTTTTCTGCTAGTTATATTTCTTTTTCCATTTATACTCATGTTGATGGTGCCAACCTTGAACTCTGTGATGTTCAATTAGGTTTTTATTCTATAATAAGTTTAGTTTAATCCTTTATCCAAGTGTGAGCAAACAAAGTTTGTGCCTGAAAGTATCATCAGGACTGGGGTAAGGTAGTACAACACCAGGCAACTCGTTGCAAAGGTGGAGAAAGCTCTCATCACTCCTATCTCAGTATCTCCCATAAAGCAAAGCACATCTCCTTGCAAATATGTGTAATGCTATGCATCAAGGCAAGGGCCACTACCCATACCAGTTTCGATCTTTATTGAGGTCTCGTCAGTGGGAGCCAGGACCAGTAGTGGAGACACCAAGGCAGAAGCAATGAGAGGTCATCCCAACATATAGGAGCTTCCAAAGGGTGTACAACCTTATTATTAAATTACTCTGGATTCAGAGAAAGATGCTGAGAGTTTATTTTTCACTTGGTTAGACTATAATAAGTTTAGTTTAATCCTTTATCCAAGTGTGAGCAAACAAAGTTTGTGCCTGAAAGTACCTTCAGGACTGGGGTAAGGTAGTACAACACCCTTTGACAACTCCTATAGATTGGGATGACCTCTCATTGCTTCTGCCTTGGTGTCTCCACTACAAGGCCTGGCTCCCACTTGGATAAAGGATTAAACTAACCTTATTATAGTCTAACCAAGTGAAAAATAAACTCTCAAAGGTTTTTATTCCAGTATCTGATTTTTTACTGTATGCTGTGGTTCCCTGAGAAAGTGAACAGGGGTCTTGTTTAACCAGGCAATGCCCCAGCTGGTATAAAATTTTATCATATTGTACCATCATTTTATGCTTGCTTAAGCCAATAAGAATAATTTGGTCAGCTAAATCCCACATTGCCAGCCCATCATCATTCATTCAGTAACTAGGTAAATACCTACTAACGGGATGCACAAGAAGATGAGGCTGAGACATGGGTCAGAAGCTCTTGTCAGTTCTCCGCATTCCTTAAAGGACTACAAGGAGGCCTCCTCCTTCCTGTTATCTAGCTCTGACCCTTAAGTTAATCCTAATAATATACCTCTCATTTGTAGAAGTGAGTTACAATAATAATAATAATAATACATGAAACTAGAGGTGACATATGAGAGATATGAGAACTTATGGTATGTTTAGTGCCTGTGTAGTGTGTAGGTGAGGATTGAGAAAGAGGAATCCTAGTGATAGATTTCTTGAAAAACTGGAGGTTATAAATGTTGGGGAACAATTCATAAGTACAGCTGTCCAAAGAACAAAAACTAATGAAATAAAAGAAAAAGAGCTAAAGCAGGATTAAATCTGACTTGAATTGTAAAGGATATTGGGCAGCTACTGCTCATGTTTTAACAGGATCAACAGAAAATGAAGGAATGCCAGCTTGGTAGAGCTATTGAAGCATGTATAGAAAAGACAGAGCTGAAAGATACTATCTAGAGATAGCAGCCTGAAGTGAGAGGGAAAAATCTGGTAGCTAGAATGTCCTCCTCTGGACAATATCAAGAATTTTTAGGGAAGTTTTTCGTACACTACCCAAACCAAGTGAACAGCATCTGAAGGTTGGGCAGATTTGGGATTTCTGCAGTTAGTAGCTGGACAGTCGAAATTAGCATTTGTACAGAAAAGGACGCCTACTATTTTACAGGTTGAAGGTAAATATCACACAAATATTGATCTAATAATGTCATGTGATTTGTGTATTGCTGAAGATAAGGAAAGCTGAAGTGAGATCCTTTATGTGATAAAGAAGGCAAGATTATATTCTGATAGCATTCATGTTATCCTTGCTTCAATGAAGAATGGTATGGGATAGTGCACATGGCACTGGATGTAGAAAATCCTGAAGCTTGGAAGAATGCTTGTGTGCTGCACGGTTTGTCAAATGAGTATGAAGAAAGGAGTGCACTGTCATAAGCAAAACTAAGGATATGACTTAAGTATGAAGAGCTAATAAGCTTCATTTCGGCAATGAAAACATTATTTAAATTAAGGGGATATTAAATCCCACATAGTTTTAAAACCGAATAAGAAACTCAAAGATTGGAATCAGAGAGTTTCTTGCCGAATATAGTAAACTATAAAGTATCGGCGACCATTGGCGTGAGCAAATGCAAGTGACCCTAGCACGTAGTGCAATACTGGAAGACTCGTAGCAAAGTCGGTAAATTCTGATCGCTATTCTTAGGTATTTTCCATAATGTAAAAACACATTTCCTAGGAAATGTATGCTGTTATTACATTATGGTAGGGAGGTCACTACCCAGACCGGTTTCAGCCTTTTTTGAGGCTTCATTAGGTCTAGCTACTCACTGATGAAGCCTCAAAAAAGGCTGAAACCGGTCTGGGTAGTGACCTCCCTACCATAATGTAATAGCAGCATACATTTCCTAGGAAATGTGTTTTTACATTATGGAAAATACCTAAGAATAGCGATCAGAATTTACTGACTTTGCTACGAGTCTTCCGGTATTGCACTACGTGCTAGGGTCACTTGCATTTGCTCATGCCAGTGGTCGCCGATACTTTATAGTTTACTATATTCGGCAAGAAACTCTCTGATTCCAATCTTTGAGTTTCTTATTCGGTTTAAAACTATGTGGGATTTAATATCCCCTTAATTTAAATAAAAAACTAAGGATATGATTATTAGTCAATGACAGAAGGTTATTAAAGTATAAGAGAAAGAGGGCAGATGATACAATACAGTCTTATAGCACTCCATGAATTTGTTTAGATGTTTGAACAGAGGAAACTATCTTGAGGATATCTACTATGACTTCTTACTGAGTGGCCAACTTTCTCCAACGAAAAAGCTGGTCACTCAGTTACAGAAGATGGAGGATAGACTACAGGATGAAGTTTACAAAGCAAATGTTTTGGAAATGTCAAGAGCAACAGAGGGTATTGATAATAGCAAAGCTTTTTATTTATTTATTTTTTTTTTTAATGTGAATTATAAATCTCAACTTTTTAATGTGAATTATGAATCTTTCTCAACATGCTCCTGCATAAATCTTACCTGGAACACTTAAGTAGAGAAATTCCTCTGTGATTCTCACATTCAGTTTTATTCCCTATTTTATAGATGGAAATTATGAGAGCTCTACTCCAATCATCTGAAATATGACCTTCTGACTAGGCTCTCTGAATTATGCAGTGTAGCCAGTGAAAAACTTTTATACCTCCATACTTGAGCATTTCTGGTTGAATATCACCTTTCCACATTTCATGTTTTTGATGGCTTTTTCTACCAAAAGTATTGATATGTAATCCTCTGTGCATACCTTTTGAAAATTTGTCTATTATGGTTCTGTCATTGCTTGGTTTGTTTAATAGTCTTTCAAAGTAATTACTCCGAAAATCCAGGATATCCTTATCTTCAGTTTTCATATCATCATTATCATTTTTTATTACTTTTACAGTGCTCTTTTCTCCATTTATTAACTTTTTTTTATTTCAATAGTCTCCAGAACATTTTGCCACCTTCCTGATATTATCTTCTATATTTTTACCAAAATCTTTTGTTTAGTGACTTTCACATACTTTAGCTTACATTTTTATCTGTATTCTTTTAGGGCATCTGCCAACTTATTTGCTAAGAACTTTCCTTTTCCAGGACTGATTGTTTAACTTACGAGAGTGGTCTGAAAAGTTCTCAGCCTAACAATGAAAAAACAAATGTATAATTTCAAAATTATTTTTATTTTTCAACATAATCACCCTTAAGACTAATACATTTATTCCAGCGATGCTCCATCACCATTATCCTGTCCCTTTTGCAGTTCTCAGTAAGATCTGCAAAATACCCCTCTACAGCTGCAATCACCTCTTGATTCGAAGAAAAATGCTGGCCAGCGAGGAAGAGTTTTAGTTTTCAGAAGAGATAGAAGTCGGAGGGAGCCAAATCACCTTTGTGGACAGGTACATGGTCTTGATGAAAGATGATTTTTTTTCTTCTGCAAACCAGGTCTTTTCTTACAAATGTTTTCCTCTAGTCTGGTAAAAAGATGGGAATAACATTCCCCAGTTACTGTTTTACCCTTTTCGAGATAATTAATAAACAAATTGCCTTTAGCATCCCAAAACACCGATGTCATGACCTTTCCTGCTGATGGAACTGACTTTGTCTTCTTTGGTGTGAACAACCGGCTTCTGTCCACTGTTTTGACTGCTGTTTGGATTCTGGTGTGTAATGGTGAATCCAAATCTCGTCCACAGTAATAAATCAAAGCACAAAATCAGTTTTATTCTTGTTAAAATGCTCCAAGCACTGTTCAGAGATTTTCATGTGAGTGTGTTTTTGATCTGCCGTGAGCAATCGTGGCAATTATCTTGCGCAAAGCTTTTTCATTTGCAATTCTTCATGCAAAATATATCCTACGTGTTCTTTTGAAATGCTTATAGTCTCAGCAATTTCACGCACTTTGACTTGCCGGTCATCCAATACCATATCATGCACTTGATCAATGATTTCTGGTGTTGTTACCCTTTTTGGATGTCCTTCACATGGATCATCTTCAAGGCTGGTACAGCCACGTTTAAACTCGACGGCCCATTTCTTAATTGTCGAAAATGGAGAAGAGTGCTATGAACTTCGAATGAATTTCTTTGGGTGTTAAACCTTCTTTTACACAGAATTTTATAACCGCATGATACTGAATTTTATCCATTTCAAGGGATACAGCAACACTTCTGCTTCAGACAGCTATATAAAACAAACTACTTGATAGAATGACTTGCAATTTCACATGGATGGCTATGACAGACATACCAACTTAGAAAAAAAAAAAATCTTGCCAATAGTGTTGCCATCTATGGTCAAGGCCAAGAACTTTTCAGACCATCCTCGTATTTTGTCCGTTGTGGCATTCTATTTTTCTATTCTTGCAGACAACTTCAGGTAGTGAATCAATCAATGTTTTCGTCAGAGTTTACCACTGAGCTTCCATGGTTTGGTTCTTGTTTTCAAACTGTTTCATTCTTTCTTCAATAATGTTTGAATAGCTGAGTCTACAGTTGACCTATAAAAGCTGCTCAACTTTTATTTTTTTAAACTTTTTTACATACTGTTCTTTTGATATTCAGATTTGTCCTACTTATAACGAAGTGATGGTCACTTCCAATTTCAAAGAGGTCACTGTCTATCACTTCCAATTTCAATTCCAATTACAGAGATGATTTGGAAAGCAAATTATAATTGGAATCTGAGGTTCAGGTAAAAATAGGTTAGTTCTGGATATAAGTGATGGTGGACTTAAGTTACACTCTTTATGTTGTCAATGTTCATAAAGTGGAAGTTTATTTTTTGGTTAAATTTTTTGTTGTTGTTTTTTATATTTTTTATATTAGAGAAGAGAATTAAAGAATAGGAGAATGCACTGAGAGCAGTGAACATCTAGTCACCTTCTCATAATGTGGCCTTAACAGTTCTATCCTGCTTACTTAACAGTAAGCAGGATTAAGCCTTTTAATAAGTTATGAAACAAAATATTGTTGTCAGTATCCAACTGTGGAAGTTCACAGTGAAAGAGATTAAAGATTTCTTGATACCAAATTTTACTTTTTTTAATTGGAAAAAATGTCAATGCCATGCCAGAGTATTGTAGCAGTCTTAGAGTTAAGCACAGAGTGTTGTAGTAGTCATGAACAATCTCAGCTTTTGGACATTTATAATTATTTACTCCAAACAGAGACAGATGAAAACCCAGGTAGTATAGGAGAAGGTCTGCACATGTGTGATTGGTCTACAATACTTTATGGATTTTTGAAGCTGTATTGCTTAAATAGTAGAATTTTAAGACTGGAGGCCCAAATCCTCCATGCCTCTTTGATAGTTGAAGAAATTCCTTTTTAATTTCTTGGTATTGGCTGGACCAAAAAAAAATTGCACAGGCTTACTATAGAATTGCTTTTCTTCAGCTTCTGTGATGTCTGTAATATATATTATGTACAGCTGATCATGAAAGATTATGGTTTTGAGTACTATGGCTTTAGAAGAAAAGGAAAGTTGCACTATTTTCCAGTTTTCCAAAAGGAATGCCTCCAAGATCCCACTTTCCAAAAAGTTTTAATTTTGTCTTGTCTGCATTAGTAGTTAATCCACTGATCTTGCTGAATTTTTCCAAAATACCAAAAAAGATATATATGGAATCATTATCCTTCAAAGTGCCCATTACATCATTGGTATATGCCAAAACCTTATTTTCCTTCGTAGTTGAAGGAACTGTTATTCCTCACACAGCATGTGTATTGCCAACTTCCTGTAAGAAACATTCAAGAACCAATGCAAAGAGCAGTGGACTAAGAGGGTAACCTTGCTTGACTCCTTTTCAAATTTTGACCAGGTCTGACAGGAACCCATTAACTAGGAGATGGGTAGTTGAACTGGCATAGGCTCCTTTGATAATGGATAGCAGCTTTTTACCTATTTTATCAATTTGCTGGAGGATGTGAAACAGAAAGGGATGCTGGACATTATCAAATGCTTGAGTAAGGTCTACAGATAGCACTTCTGCCAACTACTTTTTAGTATTACTAAGGGTTTAGATCACATAGTAGAAATAGATTAAATTCTACTGCTCGTCCTGGAACTCCATACACCTCTGTGCTTTTAATTATATATCTCATTCCCACTTAGAGTCTGTTACTGATAATGCAGAAAAATATCTTGTAGTCAGTATTAGATAGAGAAATAGTTCTCCAGCCACTGATTAAGGTGTGATCTCTATTAGGTTTTGGAATGAGAATGGTATGGCTTGCTATAAATTCACTTGGTGTGTGTCCTGATGAGAGAAAAGAATTAAATAGTATAACTAGAATGGGAATAATAAAATCCCAGGCCTCGTGGTAAAGCTCTATCCCTAGACCATCAGGTCCTGGGGATTTTCTTGTCTGTGGTAACTTTAGATGCTGTAATGGCTCTGTCAAGCCCATCTTGGATATGAACAGGAAAGCCATTAATGTTCCACGAGTTATAATTTCCAACAGTACTATTGTCTTCAAACAGATTTTTGTAGTGTTTTTGAAAGGAGTCAAGGACATGTCTTCACCATCAATGCATATTTAAGTGATAGTCCTTTCTTTGTAGAATTCAGTGAATTGTCTATTGAAGAATGCAGCTGAAGGGCTATCTGTTAAGTGCTGCTGCTGTATTCTTATCTTAAAATTTCTTTCTTCTACTTGCTTCTGCCTTTCCACTTCTATCTCTATGTTAATGGTTCTAATGATGTTGCTACACTCTATACCATTGCGTTGATTTGTTACGAAGATAACGATCTGTATAAAGAGCATCTCTGTTTATACAAATTTTTCAACTTTTTTCTTTTCAGGAAAGTCTGTTCCTTTCCCAGATTTCATCATATTATCCTGTCTGTTTGAATTTTAACCAATATCCCAATTCCATGGTCCAGAACTGATTTCTACTTGTTCCATGCAGTGGAACTTAAGTAGAACTGCATTATAATCTGACATGTTGATGTCAACATGTTTTATCTGAATTATCCTATTTATAAGGGAAGAAGAGATATAAATTTGATCAAGATGGGTATCAATACCTGATTTATGTATGTGTAAGCCTGGAGATTAGAATCACAAATCCTCATATGTCTACCAGTTGAGCATTGTCCAGACATGTTTTTAACTGTGCATATCCCACTTTTCCACTCCTGGGGGATGTCCTCCTATTTTGTCTAATGTGGGGTTTTCAATACAATTTTAGTCTCCAGCTGTTATGATGTAGTGGGCACCGTATAAATATGGCACAAATTCCTAGAAGAATTTTCGTCTAACTGTGCCACTGGATGGAGCATAAACATTTATAAACCTTATTACACATCCACAGTATTTCCAGTCTATTGTCAAGATTCTCCCTTCTGCATCTGTTTGGATATTGCAGAATGACCCAAGGAGGGGGGACAAGAATAAGAACTCCTACTCCAGCCCTGTTAACTCTTCCAAAGCTCCAATAAGAAAGAAGTGGATATCTATCTGTTAAAATTTTTATATCTTTATATATATACAGACGCATGTTGCTTGGAGAAACAAAAACCTGATATTGTGGCATAATATAAGTTTCCATTTAGTTTCTTGTCCTGTGGAATCCTTATTCATTTAATGAGGCAATGCAGAAAGGAAATGCTATAATTAATGAAGTGTCACTGATAAGTCTTTAACTTCTAAATTTTGGATAAATCTGATGAGGTCTTCAATCTATGAAGGAGCAGTTATGCAGCCTGCTTCTTGTAAATTGTTTTCGAGTTGCTTTCCATTATTTCAATTTCATGTAGATGATAATCATACTGAGAAAACTTTGAATCACTAAACTTAATTATATTTTCTTTAATTGTATCTCTCGATTTCCATTTATTCAAATAATGGTTCTTCACGGTCCATAAACTCTTCTGAGCCTGAAGAGTTTTCATTTGATGATCCACAACTTTCTCCATCTTCACATTTTTTTATTACTTCTTTTTCTTTTAAATGTAATTCCTTTTTTTAAAAAAAATTTTTTTTTGTTTATCCTTAATTTTTTTATTAATTCATCTTTCCTTTTTGATGACCTTGTCTGCATATTAAGTTCTTTCAGTTGTCTTAAATGACCTTGCTAATGCTTCTGCCTTGGTATCTCCACTTGGGCCTGGCTCCCACTGAAGAGACCTCAATAAAGGTCAAAACTAGTCACTGAGATAGGAACGTTGGTAGCTTGCTCCACCTTTGCAAGGAGTTGCCGGTGTTGTACCACTTTACCCCAGTCCTGAAGATATTTTCAGGCACAAACTTTGTTTGCACACACTTGGATAAAGGATTAAACTAAATTTATTATATTTCAGTTGTCTTACTTGCTTTTCTGTTTCTTCTCCAGTTTCTCCTTGTAGAACAGTTTCATGTTTTTGCATTTTGTCTTGTATCTCAGTTCAGTTGTTATATTAGGTTCATTATTGGTAATTTCAACTGATGTTGTTCCATCTATATTTAACTGGGAAAATGGCTCCTGCAGATCTGGAATTTTGGGACTAATTTCTAGGTGATTTGGGCATGCACTTCTTTTGTGATTTTATTAAGTGCAGTTTGTTTAAAAGTGATGTCTTTACTAGACTGAACTGGAAGATCTTGGAAGATGTCTCTCTGATATATACAGTGTTCTAAAGGACTCGACCGGTGCTCCCACTTTTTCAGTGAAAGTTCTAAAAGGACAGGTGTTAACAGGGTGTTCAGAACCTTCACATTTCAGACAGGTTATGAGACATTGATTAGTGATATATCCGATCTCCATGCAGCTGAAACATTTTGATTTGAGGCAGTTACTACCGAAGTGATTGTATGAACCACAACACAGGCACTGCCTTTGTACTCTGCAATAGTTTACCATAACCACCGATGACCAAATTTGGTACAGGTGTCTTCATATCCATTGTGAAGGTGACATCACCAGAAAACCTTTGTGTATGTTACTAATCTTATCCCATTTCGAGAATGTCTGTATAAGAATTTCATTACTGTTCTCTATATATTCCATTGGAAATCTTTCGATTTTTACTGTTTTTACCTGGCTCCTGACTTCGAAAGTAAAGCACTGCAATAGTTTGTTCCTTGTTTCCACATCTTTAACTATAATTATATATTTCCCTCTGCTGTATGATGTGAAAGAATAAATCTTATTAGCACCAACTATCTCTTTTAAATCCTTAGTCACCCGTCTCACTTCTTCACATCCTGGAATTAAATAATCCTGTGATATAGAAATAATTCTACACCATCAGCAAATTTTCTATTTGAGCTACTATAAAATGATGGCTGTGATACTGCCAAAAGTAATTCTGTAATGCAGATATTAATTGCACTACTAGCAATCTTAATATTTACTCTGTAAAAAAAAAAAAAGTACTAGTGGGGAAAAACCACACTAGCACCAGTAAAATAAAAGCAAAGTGAAAAATAAACTAAAGAAAACCAAAGTAGCTATCTTGCCAAAAACCACGTCATCATGTCATCAGTGGGAACCAGACACAGAAGTGATGCCAAAGTGAAAGTAATGCAGAAGCCATATTTCCATATACAATTAGCCAAAAAGGTGTCACATCTTATTACTAAAATACTCTGGATTAGAGACAAATTTTTGAAATTTTTTTCACTTGGTTATACTAGAAATTAAAGATGCCAAGAAATTATATTCTTGGTTTAAACCTTTATCCAAGTGTAAGCAAACAAAGTATGAGCATGAAGTAACTTCGTAACTGGGCAACTCGTATATAGAGGCTAATGACTTTACTTCCATGATGTCCACTGATATTATAATCTGTACCTCTGATATCTGATGCATGGCATCCCCTTGAGTTTAGAATAAAACAAATTTCCAACATCGTTCTCTAATCCCGAGTAATTTATTAATAAGGTGCGACACCTTTTGGCAACTCGTATAGGTAAATGAGCATTGCTTCA
The DNA here is from genome assembly GCF_054136105.1 of Typopeltis vanoorti. Taxonomy (NCBI): domain Eukaryota; kingdom Metazoa; phylum Arthropoda; class Arachnida; order Uropygi; family Thelyphonidae; genus Typopeltis; species Typopeltis vanoorti. Next base: position 24,375,619 of record NC_143574.1, on the reverse strand, counting down.
ACCTTGGTATCACTTCTGGGTCTGGCTCCCACTGATGAGACCTCAATAAAGGTCAAAACCAGTCTGGGCAGTGACCCTTCCCATAATGTATAACATTATACATGTCCATAAGGATATGTGCTTTTCATTACAGGATACTAAGACAAGTAATGGGAAGTCGTTAGCCTCTATATACAAGTTGCGCAGTCATGAAGTTATTCTAAGCTCAAAGTTTGTTTGCTTACACTCAAATAAAGGATTAAACCAAGAATATAATTTCTTGGCATTTTTAATTTATAGTATAACCAAGTGAAAAACTTTCTACATTTCACCTTGTTTTACATTAAAGTAAGCTCTTCCAGCAGGATGCATATAAATGTCATGTTTGTTTTAACATAAACAGTTTTTTTTTTTAATTCCTATTACTCTGTTGGGATCAGAAGAAAGGTGCATGAACTGAACATTTTATGCTTTAATTCAATATCCCAAAATGAATGCATAATAAAAACGGTCCATGATTTTTACTTAGCATCTGTCCTAAGAAAAGTAACTTATGATTTTCTTGCATATCTTATTTTCACTTTTATTTTTCACTTTCAAAGTTGATAATTTATTGTTCCTTGCAACATTCATTCAAGATATATTAAACATAGTACTATATATATGAAATCTGAAACAAAAGCAATATACAGTAGGTAACTTCATGGAGATGTTTATTTTCATTCCAAGCTGATAAAAATGTACTATATTACTAGAGTAGTTGCACTAGAAATACAGTAAATTCAATTATATTCAATACAGTAAAGAGAAAAATGAAAAGGGTTTAAAGGGCAGAAATACATTTTAGTTAAATTATATTTTAAGAATAAACTATGTAAGTCACAAAATCAGATTAAAAATTATACTACCTGCACACTAGCCAAATGCAATATTGTTAATGCTTCTAAATATATTAAATGGTGTCTTTTACAAAGAGAAATGCTTCTTGTTAAAGATGGTATAGCCATTGCATAGTTTGTAGATTGACAAAAAAATTCTGCCTCCAGCAAAAGAGCCCTAACAAATACACAAGAGAAACAAACTCAATAATGGTATTTTCAAATGTTAGTAGCATTCAGGAAGTTTATAATATATATTAGAAATGGAACGTTTGGGGTAGGGACTGATGGTCATAGGCTAGATATTGAAAAGGTCTACTTTAATGACTATCTCTACAATAATACTTAGTAACGGGAACATGTGGTATGCAGTCACGGCTCCCCCCCCTTTTTTTTCTTACACAAATGTTTCCCCCTTCACTTACACAGGTTCGAAATTTTAATAAGTGGTAGGTCAGTCTTGTTTAGCAGAACACACAAACTTTGATCTAAAACAATGCATTTTAATACTACTAATTATAATATACATGAAATCAAGCAATGGAATTAATATACAAGAAATACATTTCTGCACACATGCAATGAGCTCATTCAATCTCTCTTATGTACCTCTTAAAATACAGGGTTATGCAATCATAATTCAGAAGCATTATTTAATAAATGTTACTTCAGTAGTTTGCTCTAAGATTGAATGATACTTCTGTTATTATGTTAGTTCTGGTAATGCTAAGTTATTCAAATTTATACATGATATTTTCGCTCAATCTTATTAATTACAAATCTTATGAGAGTTAATCTCCTTGCTATAAGATTTATGCAATTCACAGGCTCATTGTACAGAGTATTACCTTCAATCAATGCATTTTATATAACACTTCGTTTCTTGAACTGTTCCATTAAAAGTTCACACATATACACTTTCATAAGTCACAGCAGGAAGGTCCCAAGTTCAGTCCTAAACGAATCTCCTAGTCGGGTCAAGCAAGGCTATGCACATAAGGTTTTCCCCTTTCTCTTTGTTCACACTGGTTTATACAGCACTTCTTATGCATATAGGGTAAGAAATATTTGCCTTACCGGTTAATCTCCTTAGCGAAGTTGTCCTTTTGTTCTGTGGCTGATCATTCCTTGGATATGGCAAGACTTCCTTGTCGTTTCTGCTGTCTTTCTTTACTCAAATTTTTCAAAGTGTTGAATCCTTCGAAGTAGTTACATTGGTGGTAACTCACCAATGGCCCTGTCTGCTGGTTCCATGTTGTACAGTTGGATGACTAGTACGTAACGGAACCCACTGCAACGTGGAGGGTTGCTGGAAACCGGCAACAAGCATCCTCAGCCTTTACGGCCTTCTCACTGGCACACAGAAAAAAAATGCAGGAAACAAGAGAGCGTTTTTTGAAGAGCGTGCCGCGCTTATATCATGGCAGTGAGTGCCCTCTCTCTCTCTGTCTACGTCAATCACTCAGCCGTCTTTGATTGGTCTCATATGATCACGTTCTTTACTCGGCGGCCTTCTTGACGGAACTCTTACTGCAGAGGTTACTGGATGACGTCTTGGATTTTTCTGCTGTGTCATGGACTGATACATAATGATGAGACCCTCCACTGATTGGTTAACAACTCTGAGGTCACTTAACACAACTTTCCCTGTATCGGGCATGATTCTAACAAGTTTTTGAATTACCTTACAATAATATTAGCGATTTACACTTTATTTTACACTATATTGTAATTATTGCAAATTACACTTTATTCATTGTTTCTAAGTCTCTTGAGAGCTTAAGCATGTCTTTATCTTAAGTGAGTAATTTCTCATGTTGTGGCTGAAACAAATGGCAGTCACAGAGTGGGCCAGTTATTTCTGACACAACACAGTCTTAGAAGGAAAAATTATGGGAAAAGGATCAAGAGGCAAAAAACAAAGGACATGGTTTGAAGACATAAAATCATGGACAGGATCACATAGCTATGCAGAAACAAAAAGGAAAGCCACCAATAGATAGAACTGGAAGGACATGGTGCTGCACCCTCTCACTGAGGAAGCTACATGAAGAAGTATATTTTAGGAAATATACAGATTGTATTTTTCATTAATTGCAAATATAATTAATCTACATAATTCTAAGAAATTAAGCAAACAGAGATGTAACATACCGTACAAGCAAATGGGGAGAGGAACAATGAGGATGAAGATATTTTGAATCATCTATCAATGCTTTAAGCAAATCATGGGCATCTGTTTTGTTCCCTTCATGGAGCAAAAGTTGAACTTTCCTATAAGAAATACAATCATCATCATTAAGAGTGCAACCAAATTGTGAAATAAAGGAAGATGCTGTTAGCATTTTTATACATACAAAATCATGCAAAAAATGTTTACATTTTAATATAGAAATACCAGAATTTTTTACGTTTACAGTTTTTACATTTAAAATGTAGAAAATATCAGAACATTAATACAAATAATTTGTGCATTTAATAACTGAAGAAATAAATAATTTCTATCAGATATTCAGATATATTTGTAACTCATAAATAGCAGTAAGGTGATACAAATTTTCAGTTGAATACATCTAATTTTTGTGGTCAACATGCACAATATGCAACTGCTGATTGTGACGCTTCATGATAATAAACATGTTATAGTCTTGTGTCATTTTGATCAGTGGAAATCGAGAGGGAAAACTACTTTGAGTTGTGAATATTGATATCCCCGAGAAGTAACTTTGCTTTTTAGGCGACTTTGATGGCAGAAAATCGAGCTTAAAAGTAGGGAATTGGGATTCTAGGTTTGATAAAGATGTCAGACACAACAAAAACACAAAATCACCCATAGAAGGACTCATGTAAAGTGTAGTTTGGATATTTGAAGTGGACAGTAATGTAGCCAATTTGTCCATGACATTCTTGATGTATGGCAGGTTGACTGTGTTCTTGAAATCTTGTTTTGATAAGGGAGTTGTAGGAGCTATATTGCAAATTTTTTTAATTGTCTTGGGTTCAAAACCAAGAAGTATGAGGTTCTGTGTCAGGTAGTGTAATTTTTCATTTCGCTTCATCTGTGTGCTGGATATATTGTATGCTCTGTCTCTCAAGGTTTTAATTATGCCTATTTTTGCAATGGATGGTGGTGTGAGGCAGCATTAAGAAATCTTCCTGTTGTGGTTGGTTTTCTGTACATGGAAAATGATAACCTTTTTTTCTTCTTCTTTTACTTCTATAAAGATATCAAGGAAAGATAATTTTTTATGTTCAAGTTCTATAGTGAATTTTATATTTAGATGCAAATTGTTTGGAATCAGTTCAACTACCATTCCCGGCCAAATGATGAAAATATCATCTACAAAACATAACCAAACCTTTGGTCTTTTTTTTAATAGTTTTTTAAAATATTTGTTTCAAAATTTTCCATAAAAAGGTTGGCTAAAGCTGGAGAGACAGGGGAAGACAGAAGACTGTGTTTGTATAGTCCTACAATGTCCAGTGGAAAAGGGTTTTGCAAGAAGATCCACTGTGTCATTTCTAGGTACATTGGTGAAGAGGCTGACTATATCGAAACTTGCTAAGCTGTCTGAAGGTTCTATGTTTATATCCTTTATCTTTTTGATGAAATGTAAACTATTCTTTATGAATGATTCTGTTTTTCCTATGTGTAGTGTTATCATGTTTGTCAGATATTTCGCTAAATTTGAGGTCGGAGAATCTCTACCATCTGCAATCGGCCTTCACGGGATATCTTTTTTAAGTATTTTTGGTGCTCCATAAATTCTTGGGACCAATGGATGTTTAGATGATAAAGATCTTTTTAATTCTTCAGGCCAGTTAGGTATCTTTTTAATCAACTCATTAGTTTTATTATGCACCTGCCATGTGGGATCTCTGTCTAGAGGTGAATAGGTGTTGGAATCCTCTAATAGGATGTTAATTTTTCTTGCGTATTCTTCTGAATTCATGACTACTGTTGCATTCCCTTGATTATCACCATGTTTTTATCTTGTCTTAATAATTTAAGGGCTATGGATTCTGATTTAGGTAAGTTTCCACGTGGTACTTTACATTTTAATAATAGTGCTGAACTTTGTATACGGATGAGATCTGCTGAATCTCTAGGCAGATTGTGGCCCACAAATTGAGAAAGGAATCTTTCTCAATTTGTGGAAACAATCTCCAGATTAAGCTGTTCTCATTTGTAATGTATCCTAATTTGTAGTAAATAATGTTGTACCAATTACTTACTACTGTACCACTTGTGTTTAGATACAAAATAAATAAATGTTCCTCGCACCCAATACAAGATTTAAAATTAGATTTTTCCAATGAAGTGCATGATATTACAGACTGAGCTTTTGCATTAATATTAAGACCACAAAATACTTGTGAAATGAATGTGGCATTATGAAAAACAATACTGAAAAGTTTTTTTTTTTTTTTTTTTTTTGTAGTGGATTATTTCTGATCCACAGAAATAAGTTTTCAATCAATCATTATTATTCAGAAAGAAGAGTTAAAAAAAGAGTAGGGATATGCAATGTGGGGTATAATTAGCTGTCGCTGTTGCAGATGACTTTTACTACAGCAATTCCAGTATATATATAAAAAAAACTATTCCTGTAGGAACCACAAGAACAACCTTTTATTATTATTATTAATACATGACACCTCCAAGGACTCATTGAGGAAGGGCACTCTAATCTACTACATACATCTCAACACCTGTCTCTCTTATTATTTAATTCACCAAAAACACTATTACCCTACCATCAATGCCATCTACTGTCCACCACCACCAACAGCATTTCTTGTCTGTAAATTGTATGTGTTCTCGTGGCAGTTTTGCCTGCACGTGGGATGAAAACCCCAAGTTTCCAGGAGGAAAAAACTCTGCAACTTCCTTATGAGATTGGCTAATTCACCTTCAGTTGAAAAAGTCCATATAAAGATTCTCTCATCATGATAAGAATTGGACACAAGTCTTTTCCAACTGAACGGTGCATGTTCCTCCAATTGAACTATGGAAGTGCTTTTTAATACTGGATAGTTTGCTACAGTGAATGGTAGAAGAGACTCACTCTTTTAGCATAGCGTTATGCTTATGGGGCATTCGGACTTTTCAGTAATCTGTTATAATGAATGGATTTGTTGTGACAGGGGTGTTTGTCACTGCAGTGAGAGTCACCTATATTAACAATGAATGAGTTATTCATTCTGAAATGTCTGTTATTATTAGTAATAAATAAACCATTACTTTTTGTTCATTATAATCATGAGTATACTAGTGCTATTCAACTCTAAAATTGCATTTCTGTATATATTTATTTGTAAATATATACTAATATTATAATATACTTATTAGTATATATATATATATATTAATATGTAATATTTAATTGTAATACTGCCAAAAACATTAAAAAAAAGAAAACAACACATTTTAGAAACATTTATTCCATATATTCACGTAAAGAGATGGGACATAAATACCATCTGATCCCAGTAATTAAGAGTCAATAGTAATTTTCAAACAGTGGAAATGAACAAATGATTGATATATAATTTAATTAAAATAATAAATGATTCATAATTAACCATTCATAATCAAGTTTGAAAGGGCATGTAAAATTATTCTTTCACAGGCAAGATATTTTGGTTTTTTCAAGTTTTGAAACTGACCAGAGATTATTAAAGAATGATATCTAAAAAAATTAAAATGACTAATTAATACCTGTATTTGGCTTCTGTCTGGTCTAAAATGCCAATTCCTGCTAAGGCTTTCTCAGCATCTTGCCATTTTCCATGATAAAGAGCACGTTCAAATAAAATAGTCTGCTCACATAACTTCCAGATATGGCTATATTCTGTATGTAAGGGGAATAAAGTTTTTGAATACTGAAGTATTTCACCTGCTATATTGTACTCCCCCTGGAAAATATATAATCCTAAATATAAAATTCTGAAATATTTAAATTCAGTAATATGTTTAACTGAAAGCAAGTATTCAGGCTTAAGTCATGGATTTTTTTGGAGATAACCAGAAAACAAGTAATAAAACTACAGTTTAACGACTCTAATAAATTTAGTTTAATCCTTTATCCAAGTGTAAGCAAACAAAGTTTGCACCTGAAGTATCTTCAGGACTGAGACAACTTGAGGTAAAGGTGGACCAAGCTTTCATCACTCCTTTTCTTAATATATCCCATAATGCAAAGCACATCTCCTTGTGGACATATATAATGCTATGCATTAAGGGAAGGGACACTACCCAGACCAGTTTCGACCTTCATTGCAGTCTCGTCAGTAGGGGCCAGACACAGAGGTGGTGATACCAAGGTGGAAGCAATGGAGAAGTCATCTTTAGCTATACGAGTTGCCAAAAGGTGTCTCACCTTATTATTAAATTATTCTAGATTTAGAGAAAGATGTTGGAAGTTTTTTTCTCCACTGACAAGACCTCAATAAAGGTCGAAACCGGTCTGGGTAGTGTCCCTTCCCTTAATGCATAGCATTATACATGTCTGCAAGGAGATGTGCTTTGCATTATGGGAGATACTAAGACAGGGAGTGATGAGAGCTTAGTCCACCTTTACCACGAGTTGCCTCAGTCCTGAAGATACTTCAGGTGCAAACTTTGTTTGCTTATGCTTGGATAAAGGATTAAGCTAAATTTATTATAGTCTAACCAAGTGGGAAAAAAAAAAAATTCCAACAACTTTCTCTAAATCCAGAGTAATTTAACAATAAGATGAGACACCTTTTGGCAACTCGTATAGGTAAAGATAACTTCTCCATTGCTTCCACCTTGGTATCACCACCTCTGGGTCTGGCTCCCACTGACGAGACCTCAATAAAGGTCGAAACTGGTCTGGGTAGTGGCCCTTCCCTTAATGCATAGCATTATACATGTCTGCAAGGAGATGTGCTTTGCATTATGGGAGATACAAAAAAACAAGGAGTGATGAGAGCTTGGTCCACCTTTAACATGAGTTGCTTCAGTCCTGAAGATACTTCAGGTGCAAACTTTGTTTGCTTACACTTGGATAAAGGATTAAACTAAATTTATTATAGTCTAACCAAGTGGAGCAAAAAACTTCCAACAGTTTAATGATTCCAATATATCCCAGTGACGATTCTGATTGTTCTCCCTAAGTGATGTTTCTGTGAAAGATCACTTAGGATTATAATATAAGAATTGTAGCATGCACACAAGCAATGCAAAATCATTAAACTGGAAGTGGTTAGTCTGAAACTGTTAAGTCCTAGTAAGGATATCATCTATAAGCAATACTAGGTAACATTTGTTGGCAAGTGGGAAGTCTAAGAATTAGTTTCATATATTGAAGAATTTTACATGACCATATTTATCAATGCTAGTCAGTTTCTGCTGCTGTTTAAAAAAAAAAAAAGCACTGAAGTATCATATTTTATTTAATTATTAAAATACTTAGAACAAGGTATTGTTGTGAAGGGGAGAAAGAAACAAAAAAGCTTTTAAATGTATCTGCTCCCAAGAGTCAGCTTTCTGATGTGTAATTAAAGTGTCTGGGCTATGGGACTAGAATACATCATCATCAATGTATCTCAGCCAGATAGAAAGTTTAAAAATGAAGATGCCAAAAGCATATTTTCCAAAATGTTATATGTAGAAAATAGCTAGGGAAGAAGAAAAAGCCATAGCAGTACTTACTTTGTATTGTTGATATGTTTTGTTCTTTCAAATAAAAAAATATACATGGATGGCAAAATTAAATAAAATTACATAGTATTCAACACAAAATACAAGGCTAATCTTTTTGAATGGGAGGCAGTCTCAAGTAGGGTGATGTGGGCTAACATATGAATGGGGAATTGGACAATGAGACTAATTTGTACCTATGATCCAACAGAGGTCCTACTAAGGTAGAAGTGGAGGAATTTTATGAGTCTTTAGAAAAAGCAACTGACACAATGAAAAAGGAAAAGTTGATCCTTGTTGGGAATCTAAATAGCAGAGTAGGAAATGATTGTCAGACAAACAAAAATATTTTTGGAACATTTGAGAAAACCGCAAAGCTAATAATAATGGCAAATATCTGTTGGATTTCTGCTCAGGACATGGACTGGTTATTACTAACACCATGTTCCAACATAAAAATGTGCATAAATTCACATGGAGAGAAGAGGCTAGGAATAAGAAAAGTCTCATTGACTATGTTATTGTTGACAGTGATGTTTTCTTCCTGGTGCAGGACACTAGAGTGTACAGAGGATTTGAAATTGGAAGCGATCACTATTTAGTCTTGAGCAGGATAAAATTAAATTTCACATTGAAAAGAATAACATGTAAGAAAGTTTTAAAGCGAATAAAAGTTGAGCAGCTCTCAGATGTGAACTGTAGACTAAAATACAAAAACATTATTGAAGAAAAAATGAAAGAGTTTGAGAACAGGAACCAAACCTTGGAGATTCAGTGGCAAGCCTTGAAGAAAACCCTGATTGATTCAGTCAGAGAGGCATGTGGTGAGGTTGTCTGCAAGGATAGAAAAATCAGAACTGCATGGTGGACACAGGAAGTTAAAGAGGCAGTGAAGGAAAAGAAGAAAGAATATCAAAAGTTCCTGGCAAATAGGTCAGCTTTTGCTTTTAGAGAATACAGAGACAAATACAAGAATGCAAAACACAACGTAAAACTAGCTAAACAAAAGTCATGGGAGGAATTTGGCAAGAACATAGAAAATAAATATCAAGGAGGTGGTAATATATTCTGGAGGTTGTTGAAGAAGCTTAGGAATGGAGGAAAGAGTGCTGTAAAAGGAGTTAGAGATGACAAAGGTGACATGGAAACAGGTGAAAAAGATATCCTTGAAGTATGGAGTAATTACTTCGAAAAATTGTTAAAGGAAACAAGGAGTGATAGCACAGTGGTAAAAAACACTGACCAGGCATGCAGTCAGGAATACATATCCAAACTTGAAGTAGAAAAAGCCATCAAAGGCTTCAAATGTGGAAAGGCAGCAGGAATAGATGATATTAGACCAGAAATGCTGAAGCATGGTGGTATAAAACTCTTACACCTTTATACCACCATAGTTGCACTGCATAGTTCAGAAAGCCTGGACACAGGGAGCTCTACTCCATTGGGAATGGAGTAGAGCTCCTATTAGAGCTCTACTCCATTCCCAATGAATGGAGTAGAGCTCTAATAGGAGCCATATATAAAAAGGGAAATAAAACTGAATGTGAGAATTACAGAGGTATTTCCGTACTGAGTGTTCCTGGCAAGATCTATGCAAGTATACTTGAGAAACAGTTGAGAAGAATTGAAGAAGAAAAGCTTGGTGAAGAACAAGCTGGATTCAGCTTGTTCAGCTTACATTGGTAATATAACAAAGTTATGTATTTAAGTTTTGTCAATCTGGAAAAGGCATATGACAGGTGCCAAGAGAAAAGCTATTCACTACACTACAGTTATATGGTGTCAATGGGTCATTATATCAAGCAATACTTAGTCTTTATTTGAGTTGTAAGTCAGCAGTTAGAATTGAAGGAAGTACAGGAAGATGGTTTAATGTTAAATCTAGTGTGAGACAAGGATGTACATTATCCCCTCTGTTATTCATTTATATGGAGCACATTACGAAGGAAAGTGATATTAAACATGATATCAACATTGGCGATGTTACTCTCAGTTCTTTGCTTTATGCAGACGATGTTATACTTCTAAATAAATCCTCTACAAGTCTGCATGATTCCCTAACTAAATTGAATAACTGTTGTAATAGATATGGTATGAAGGTCAGCATTAAAAAGACTAAGACAATGAAAATAGATAGAATTGTTGGAAATGTCAACTGTGTTGTGAACGGGGAACCTGTGGAACAAGTAAAACATTTCAGCTACTTAAGCACAATTTTTAGGGAAGATGATAAATTAAATATGGAAATAGACAATCAACAAAACTGGTATGGTAGGAGGTCAACTGAATAAATTCATATGGAATAAGAGAGAAATTAGTCAAAACACTATATTAGTTCAAACCAGTTTTAACTTATGGATCTGAGAACTGGGTCAGAAGTAAATCACTTGACCAAAGACTAGAGACCCGCAGATATGAGAGTCCTGAGAAAGATTAGAGGCGTGAACAGATGCATCAATGGAAATATCATGTTAAAAACGAGGTTGACATTGTCACCATCCAGGAATGCGTTAGCAGAACTAATCTCAGGTGGTATGGTCACTTAAACAGAATGGGCGAGGAAAGATTAGCAAAACAAGTGTTCTCTGCCAGGTTGGTAGGAAAACAACCCAAAGGAAGACCAATATATAGTTGGATTGATACAGTACAAAGTGCCTTTGAAGAGAGAAATATAAGATCTGATAATGTTGGAGTCTTGACAAGTAACAGACTGATTTGGAAGAAAACTGTAGATAGGAAGTTAGTAATGGTGTAAATTTTTCATGTAGTACTATCATATCCTGTACACCCCTTGAAGGTACATATCAGGAATTTGATGATGATAATGCAACCATATTTATTTAAATTAGGCTGATTTCTGAGAGAAGTTGAAGATTGTAAAAACAGTCTTTCTCTTCTAAATTTGCTGGGATGGAGCATAGTGGTCTTTTTCCAAATGAATCTATGAGCCATATCTAAAGTATGATCCACAAGACCCAACTGACCATAGTCCTTATTGGAGATTATTTCTTCCATGTACATGTTGGCTGATCTTCCTGCCTTTTTAAATAGTAGGCCAACTTGCAAGAACAGGAAACTTTATATACTCCAGGCACAGAGAGCAGAGGGAAGCCAGCTTTCAAGTGGGGCTTGAAAGCCATGCAGAGATTGTATTTCTTTAGGACTGATTATATTTTCTGAAATGCCTCAGACATAGGGGATGATGATAGCATTACTAAAATCTTTCTGAAGAGGTCAAGGATTGGAGGAAGAAGTGATTATTTTTTGATACTGTAAGAACTGTAGCCATTAGATAAGAATGTGTCATGTATATGATTAAGTTCTACTGTAATGAATCCTCCCTTAAAACAGAACTTAATCATATAAGTTCTTAATCCTAATTTTCATCTGAATGAAATGGACCACTGTTTTACTAGTTGTTTAATGGACCACAACAACAACACTTGCCAGCAAAACCCATAGAAAGCAGAGAAGCTTTTGCTATTGCACAAATTTAATATAGTGAATTTAAGTAAAGGCACCTCAGTAGTTTGGTCAGTTTCAATGATGCTTTTTGGATGGAAAGACCTGGGTTTAAATCCCGTCTAAAATGTGAATAATCTTTATTAGAGCTTTTCATCTGAAGGTGAGTTAGCTAGGTCTCATATGCAGATGGAAGGATATTTTCCCTCCTGGAAACTTGGGTTTTTCCATCCTACAAAACAGAAAAATCAGCCAAAAGAACCCATAGAATATACAAGTGTAGAGCATTCTGTTGGATCTGGTTTTGAAAGCCTGTATAGTATGATGTAAGTCTATGCCAGGGGTCGGCAACCTGCGGCTGCGGAGCCGCATACGGCTCTATGAATGAATAACTGAGGCTCTTTTCGTTATTAAACGATCTATTTTTGAATAATGCAAAATGAATGTTATTTATTAAATTAGAAACTAAAAACCCTAAATATAGCATTTACAATAAATTAAGGACATTTTACATTAAGTCAAGGATATTTTACAATTGAAAATAGTACATGCGATGCAGAAAAATTTAATACTTTCATGTTTGAACTCTTTGAAATCATACCCGATAATCCTTCTTTACATTCGTCTTGGATTATCATGAAGTGATTTCATTTGAACAAAAATTATATTTGTTTGCAACAGATTTAGAGAAAGGCACATTATTATATTTTCCTACATTGAAGAAATATCAACAAGAACAAGCTGATAATAATTCCATAAATTTAATCCTTTTCAAAGAAATTGTGGTAAATATGCGATCTGAGGAGTTTAGAAAGAACAAGGCAACTATGTCATTTTTATTGCGACCACTTGAAATTAATCCTGCTGAATGAAATTTTTCACCTTTTGCTGGAATTGATGAGGCTGCATTTCAACTTGAATTAGAGGACCTTAAAACCAAGGATTTGTGGAATTCAAAATTTAGAAATCTTGAAGCTGACCTGGAGGAGTTGGAAAGAAAAATATCTGCCCTCGCAATACAACACAAATGGTCTGAAATAGAAGATCTTAAAAAGCAAGATCAAATTGTATTTGATACATGGAATTGTTTATCGGACACTTACATTCAGTTAAAAACAAATGCATTTGGACTTCTATCGATTTTCGGATCAACACATTTCTGTGAGCAAATATTTTTTTAATATGAATTTTATTAAAAGTAAGTTGAGAAACCAACGAAACAACGCGAGTCTTTCAACATGTTTGAAAATGAAAATTACGGTGTATTTGCTGCATATTGAGAAACTATCCCAAGAAATTCAACAGCAAAGTCGCACTAAGAAGATATTTTAAATATCTTCTTAGTGCGACAATAACATACCTATTTTTTAAAAAAATTTAAAAAATAGGCATGTTATTGGATTTTATACATATGTTTTTGTAAGGAGGAAATCTTTGTTTTATTACTTAATATTTATTAAAAAACTGAATAAATAATTTAATTATAATATTTTTCAATGTCGTTTCTAAATTTAAAGCAGTGATGAGCAATTAAATAGTAAATCAAATACTCAGTTCAATCCGCATAATGAATATTTTCTTTTTCTTTGATAAGAAAGTATTAATTTATTTTCCATTATTTAGGTATATTTTAATTTTTTAACCTGCACAAATAAATCCACATTAAAAATCAACATTCATAAAATAGATTTTTAATTAAAATATACTAATTCTGCGTACAAAACGAACACCGTGGACCACACAAAAAACTGAGAGGGCCGTATGCAGCCCACGGACCATTTGTTGCACATCACTGCATGCGGCTCCCTAAATTTTTTTTAACAGACATAATTTTAAAATGGCCTCTTCACTCCAAAAAAGTTGCCGACTGCTGGTCTATGCATAAGCATAAAACAGGAAGGAACTAATTTAAGTAAAAAGTGTTTTCTCTCTTCTGATTCCTGTGAATAAACATCCAAAGTAGTATGGTATTCAGTGGAGTAACCATGACTTCTTGGTCTTATCCTACACTAAACATTCAGTGGATATCTTGGAAATATCATTCCCCCCCCCCCCCCCCAACTCCAAGCACTTTAATTGGGATATTCTAGTATCCACCATGTAGTGTGATGTGAATGACACTACAAGGACATGCAAAACACAACAGATCCTCAACAAGACTGTTCTAGTCCCTCAAAGGCCACTGGGTACAAATTCTGCATATCCATGTTTTTACCACCAATTCCACATCCACATCACTCAAAGCTGATCTCCTGGCATTCTCATATACACAAGAGAAAAATCTACACCTTTAAAGGTATGCCTTTTTAGATATACCTTTTTATAATTTAAATTTGGTTTGATGGGATCAGAGACTGAGGAGTTGCTCCATACAGCCTGAACTTAAATAATAAACTATAGATACATTTTTCATTTGTGAATGTGTGTTGTTTATTATCAGAGTTAATTCTTTTTATAAAAATGAGTTTGTATTTTATTGTTTTCATCATCTGCTAAAATAATTCTAAACTAATCCATGACTCAAGCTATAGTCATACATTTTAAATTATATCCTTGGATCTGTATTATATTTTAATTATATCCTGAGATCTGTTTCCTCACACTATTATATATTATTTTCTATGCTGCTTTTCAGAGAAGCTGTAGACATTTAAAACAATAATAAACTTACCTGAAGTGCATATGCCCATGCCAAATTGTGAAGAACAATACACACACCCTCTCCTATATTATAGATGCCTCCTCTGACAGGATCAGAAGTATTAAGATGGAGAAGCAGCTGACTAATCAAATTAGACATAGAGCTAAAAATTTCATATAAGAATTATGAAAAATATGGCAGAATAGTTAATAACCTAAACATGACAAGAAGAAAATCATGTAACAAAATTGCATTCAATAAAATTCCAAATACATATTCATATGGTGAAGACATTCAGCAAATATTGTGCCAATTTCCAACCACTACATCTTCTGTTCCATATTTGTAAGATGTTCACATTATGATATACTGGTATCTATCTTCTCTGCTTTTTATATTTTTATAAAACTGAAGACTGCCTATGTAATAACACAAAACTTAGATATCTATTAATAGTTCTTCCTGCTAATAAACATTTTCATATTCTATGTACTTTAAAAATTATATTATTTCATTTACTTTAATGATCATTTTCATCAGTTCATGTTCAGTCATGTCATAATGCAAATCATAGTCTTTCTCTTTTGCTTTTATATTAAAAAATAAATAAATAAAATAAGTAAATAAAGTTGGAAAGGTGGAGAGGCAGTTGAATAAATAAGAGAGTAATTAGCTAATACATGAATATTTTATACTAAAACAAAAGTTTTTATTGATAGCTTAACTGATTATCCTATAAACTTATAAACTTTTGAAACAAAAGTATTAAATAAAGTGCAATGAATATCTGGAAGAAAAAGGGTTTACATTTCAGTGAAATGTGAAATTAAATAACTTGACATACAGAAATGAAAGACATGATAATAAATAACATAAAATGGATTTAACTCACGTATGTGGTGTGTGTGTGTGTTTATTAGTGTAACATTTTTCGCCCTACTATCAGGAGCATCTTCAGTATTAATTTTAAATTAACCAATAATTATTAATAATTATATTTTCCTTATCATCTGCCTCTCATCAAAATAGTGACACAGAGGTGCGTCATGTCACCATTCCCTATGTTAAAGGTGTCTCAGAATCTACAACCAAACTACTTAGATCCATTGGCCTACAAGTATCCTTCCATCCTATCAACAAGATATCTACTTTTGCTCAGCTAAAGATATCTTTAGCCCACCCGGGAGTGTAACAAACTCCTTGCCAGTATGGATTATCATATTTTGGCCAAACAGGTAGATCTGCAGCTGTGCATCATGAACACTTCATGAACAACTTGTACTTGCAGTGCATGCTATCACCATAAAAGTAATAATCTCTTGGAATGTTTATGCAAAGAGAGCTGTGAGAACTTGATACATTGACCACATCTAAATAGAAACAGATGGACTTAAATTTATGGGAAATAGTTCTTCACAAATTTCAGAATTAAATTTAATTATATTTTTTATTTATTATTAAATCTTGTCAAAGTTATTTTTACAAGAACCTTAATATAATTAGACCATGATGCTCTACATCATGTACATGCAGTTTGCATGTGTCATTGTCATATATACCAGTTTCTGTTCTTGTTTAATCTGAAAGTCATATTGAAGATAG
This sequence comes from Typopeltis vanoorti, assembly GCF_054136105.1. Classification (NCBI taxonomy): domain Eukaryota; kingdom Metazoa; phylum Arthropoda; class Arachnida; order Uropygi; family Thelyphonidae; genus Typopeltis; species Typopeltis vanoorti. The sequence goes on along the minus strand of NC_143574.1, from coordinate 24,359,388 downwards.
GGCATCTTCATTATGGATACTAAAGCAAAAAATTTTATACTAATAAAAATACGTAAGTTAAACCATTTTATGTTATTTATTGAAATTAAAATATAACAGCAGATGATTGCGAGTATCTCGACAAAACAGAAAATATTTCACAGAGTAAAAAATTTTAAATTTAAGGCAGGTGTTTTCAAAATAGAAAAAGACTAAAATGCCTTTACGCATCATCATTATTAAATTCTTCGTATTCTCATGGGAATATACAGTAACATGTTCCATTACATATTAATGTTATTTGTCAGCTCTTCATACTCATATCAGCCTTCTAATGAGCACTATATTGGCCATCCCAAGTCTTGCAAAATGACATCAAACACCTGTCTTGTTAACCTTCCCTATCCCAATTGATTTAAGTGACATACCACTTTAGATTAGCTCTATTCACAGTTTCTTAACTTTTATTCCCTAATAAGGAGCCGGCATAGCTCAGTAGAAGTGGCATATGCATCCACAGTACTAGGCTGCCCAAAGAAAGAATGTCCGAGTTTGATTCTAGTTGCTGACTAGAGGAACTTTTACTAAGCCTTTTTTTTTAAACCACTTACCACGTTAGTTGATCTCTGGCATGGGCAAGTGGGTTTTTTGTCCTGGAAATTCAGGTTTTTCATTCCGTAAACTCAAGAAAATCGACCATAGAACCTGCACTATTTCAGACAGTAAACATAGTGTTAAAATTAGGGACCATGACATGGCAGCACTCAACTGCCTCTCTTCACTGGATGCCATGAATAATTAGTGATAGTCTTGGGTCAGCTATCTCTGATTGGTTACTGGTGGAGATTGGACTGCACCCTGTCTCCAAAAGTTAGATAGGGCTAAAACAAAACAGCCTCCCCTACTCTTTATAGGTGAACTAAAACGCATTAGTGAAATTCTTCTCAGAACATTCATGTCTATGGTCACTAGTTTTTGACCAACTGTCTTATTTCTAAAGCTTATTCTCAGATTCATAAGTTAAAACTGGTATGCACATTATTGTATATTATTAGTTGTTTACTTTTAGCTAATTACTCTCTTATTCCATATAAATTTATTCAACTGGCTGCCACCATTCCATCTTTTTTCATCTCTTATCCATTTGCAAATTTATTTTCATCTGCACTAAAAATTGTGCATGAAGAGCTGAAGTATTTTATTCCTTCTATAGGCTGCTCCAGCAAGAATGTAGTTGATGTTTTCTGTATCTATTTTCATATCATTTATTTATTTATTTTGCTGATTTTTATATCAAACAAGAAATAGCAATTATTCAATTTAGTTAAGGAATCAAAGATTTGCAGTGGATTAATTTAAGCATATATCATCTGCATAAAATGAAACGCTAAGCTGAATATTTCAACATAAGATTTAATGCCACTTTCCTTGATAATGTAATCCATAGAGATTATGATTATGTGTCATGGCATAAAATGTGCAAGGGAAGGATGTTAGTAGTGCATGGAAAATAGTTAAGTGGCATCTAGAAGAAGCAATATTAAATTGTATACATATGGTAAGGAGAGTTAATCAGGTAGGAGTTATATGAATGAGTAATATTAAGTATGAGCTGCAGAAAAAGAAAATGCTGTGGAAGGTATATAAGGATAAAGTTGACTAGTATGGTAAGGAAGGCAAAATCAGATTACAAGAAAAAACTAGATGAGCAAACCAAAGGAAATCCCAAAGAGTTTCTTTCATTATGTGGCTAGTAAGAGCAAATAATGACTAGGGAAGAATAACCTTAATGAGCACTGATAGTGACGAAGTAACAGAAGCTGATAAAATAGTGAGTTACAGTACAGTAAAGTTTTCAAAATGCTAGAGTAATTGTATGGGATAAATAGGACATTATACAGTACATAGTTTATATTTAAGTTTTAAGTAAGTAGTTAGATATGATGGAATATTATTTGATGTAAACAAAGACTCATCGAGGGAGGCCAACTACTGAACAACTCTGTCTCCGCCACTCAATCCACCAACTACAACGAACTGCTACTACCATCATCATCTACACCAGCGCCATCTACTGCCCACCACTAGTATTTTCACAGACAATCACAAACATCCATGTCCATGGTGGGATTCGAATCCACAGCCTTTTGGCTGGAGAGTAGATATGCTAACCACTCAGCCAACCAGGCCAGCTATGCAAATAGCCTTCAGATCCTTCAGTCACACTACCTAATGTCAAGTCCATCACCACCTTGAGTTCAGTTTCTTACCCCTCAGTAACACTATTCATTTCTATTGCACTATAGATTACCACATGGTTTACAAGCTGCAGAGGATTGGAATAGATAGTATATTGGTTAAATGGATCAGAAATAGGCTTTCTGAACAATACCAGCAAGTTGTGTATGATGGATGATGGAGAAGTGTCTCAGAAAAAAGTAACCAGAAACCAATCAATTTCGATTGGTGCAATGACTTTTAACTGTTTCATTTAGAATCTGGAAAATCACTGACTCAAGACCAAATACAAAAATATACAATTTAATAAAACTAAAACAATATATACACTTAAAATAAAGTTACATAAACAAAATACTGGATCCAAGGCCTTGTATAACTTGTATGGAAACGATATATTATGTGGACTGACTGAGGATCTTCAGTTGTTTGCTGATGATGATGCAAAGTTTGGAAGAATTATAAGTAGCATTACAGGTGTTAATTCCCTTCAGGAAGATATGAGTAGACTTTTTTACTTGGATAAAGGAGTGGGATTGTAGTTTTAATATCAATAAGTGCAAAAATATAAGGATGTATATTATATCAATGGTGCCATACTGCAGAAAATGGATGAAATTAGAGATTTGGGAGTGATGGCTGACAATAGACTGAAGTTTAGAGGGCATATTGCTAGTGTTGCAAAGGCTGCACATCGTACTGCTGCAATGATAAGAAATAATCTAACATGGAGGGATAAGGAAGTGGTTGTGCCACTGTATAAAGTACTGGTCAGACCACACTTGGATTATTGTGCGAAAATATGGTCACCTGGTTTTCATTATGATGTGGAGAAAATTCAGAGTTGCCAGAGGCGAGTGACTAAGACAATATTAGGACTGCGTACTGCTGGCTATGGAGAGAGGTTGAAAAAATGTGAATTGCAGAGTTTGGTGGATAGGAGGAAAAGAGGTGATATGGTAGAGTCAGTTAAGTTAGTGAGAGGATTTTACTGGATTAATCCAGATGAGATTATAAAAAGGGTAGAAGGAGGCAAAAGGGATAAACCAGAGGTCATCCTGAAAATTATGTAAGAATGTGGTGAAGAGGGGTGTGAGGAGTAGATTTTTTACATGGAGAATGTCAGTGAATGTAATGCATTACCAGAATGTGTTGTTAATGCAAGGAGTGATAAGGATTTTAAGATTTGATATGATAAATATGTTATCAGTTGAAATGATGAGTCTGCTAACTCCATGGAGGGTGTAATAATAATAATAATATTTTTGAGATGGATGGTTGATGTATTGTGGATATAATTACCTGAAAATGTTGGTTTTTGGTAGACAGAAGCAGAAATAGATCCATCTTGCTTATACTGCTAAATTTGTCATCATCATCATCATGCATATCAAGGATTTAGGCCTAGTGTGGCATGTTCCAGCCTTAGAAGTCATTGTTGAATCTTTTAAGTGGACGTCCTGGTTTTCTTTTTCCTAATGGCCTACTTTTTTGCCCAAATTTGTATGTTGCCAAATTTGGGCAAATCTAGGATGTACATATTCCACTTCTGTGTCTACTGAAAACTAACTTTTTCAGGTCATTATATCCACAATACATAAGCTCATTATCCATCTAAAAAAAAATGGCATAATAAAATCCTTAATATGCAGACACAAGATTTGTTCTCCCAAAGAATCTGTAAAGCAAGGAAACAGCCTTACTGAATGGATATAATCCAATAACTACTCCAAAAAACAATCAACCACTCTCCTACAATTCAAACAAGAAGAAGCCCACAGGACTCCTATACCATTTCTTAATGGCATCTCTGAACATGTGGCAAAAATTATGAAAAAAAACCCAACTCACTGCCTCCTATAAACTCATCAACCAAATTCATAACCTGCTACCTTCTCCAAAAGACAAACGCTCACCAATGATGCTACCTGGTGTTTACAAAGTACCATGTTCATTTAACTTGTCTTACTATGGACAAACAGGAAGATCTGTAAATAAACGTATCTCTGAATATTAAGACCACATCTGGCTTATCAAACCTCACAAATCTGGCCCTGCACAACATGGAATTGAAAATGCTAACCACAGTCCAATGGCAAAACACTAAGCTGTTACATAGATCCATATATAAAGAGGAACATTTATATAAAGGAAGTGCTGAAGCCCTACTTCATAGAACTAATCCCAATCGTAACGACTGCCTCACTATTCCAAACAGTTCAGGAAACTGTTATCCTCAATTGTATTAAATAGATGTACATCTTATATAATTTAATTTAATTTCGGCCCAATAGTTTTAATCCATGAACATGTGACTGTATACTTAGAGGGTTTCCAATTTAAGCATGTACCCTGTCTAACATATATTTTGATATATGTTAGACAGGGAGAGAGAGAGAGAGAAATTTTATATTTTATTACAATAAAATAAGAGCATAGACTTTTTAAATGAATTATTAATTATATATGTAAATTTTAGAATGATACAATTTTTAATTCAATTCCTATTGTTCAATAATTGTACTCATGATGTCTTATGATACATAAGACAAAATATTTACATAATAAAATTTAAAATTTATTTTACTGTGGCATATGTGTTATTCTATAGTTATGGATCCATGTAATGAGGCAACAATCGAAATCCATAATTCAGTTTCATAAATTGCTAGCCTTGAAATAGGATGGCATACTGCTTACATTCATGTCTCACATGCTTATATTCCCCCCCCCCCACTTTTTTTCAAAATAGAATAAGAACATGATTAAAATGTGCAATACTGCTGAATTACATCTTAAACAAATATCTTATAACTGTATTTTTGAAATGTCTTATCAATCCCAGATTATAAAAATGTTGTCACTGAAATTTATTTATAATAACAACAATTAATAATAATATTCATAATGGATCCACATTACATATTAATTTAATGATCACTTAACTGAAACATACAGAAATTTACTGTAATTCATCATAGCTAACACATACACACAGGAGACAATGTTATTAATAATAAATATTAATTCTAATTACATAAACTAGTTACTATATATTAGTTAATACACACATTTTTAAAAATTTTATTTTTTAACTGAACAGCTGGAGATGGAAAGAAAGAGAAGAAAGACAAGTAAGTCTGGTTAGTTTGGATTAATGCAAACAACACTACTGGCCCATGGATATGAAAAAGTAACTGTTCATATTTCTGTGTACTCAGAGGACAGTGGAGGATTAATAGCAGCAATTCAGTGGAGCAACATTCATGAAAATGCCTATTGTAAAGACATAAGGCATCAAGATTAGATTCCTCTGCTTGGACTGAAATGTAGAGATGTAAGTTAGTCCAAGTAGAGGAATCTGATCTTGTTTTGAGATCTGGATATTATCAAAGGAAAGGAAAAGTAAAGTGAGATCTTTCTTGAGAGAAATAAGACAACACTGCATTTTGGTAGCAATGAAGTTTGCAAGATTATCTACACCACAAAAGAATGATTAGGAGAAATGAGATAAATGGTTGATTCACAAATCAGAAATAGCATCTCTAAGGATAAATGTGATAGTGTTGTGTGAAATTATGTACAAATCTCCTGTATATGAACTCACGCACCACCATGTTACTCATATAGAAATGTAAAATCTTACATAATGCAGTCTGAAAAATGTTTCTTTTCCTTCACTGTTATTCATTTTGATATATGGTAGACACGGAGAGAGAGAGAGAGAGAGAGTAATTTTATATTTTATTATAATAAAATAAGAGCATAGATTTTTTAAATGAATTATTAATTATGTATGTAAATTTTAGAAATATGAATGAGCTGAATTGGCCTACAGAAGCACTGAAAAGCATCACAGAAATTAATTCCTAAGGAAATATTACCTATTGCCATAATGGCTCCACAATGCTGCTCTTTGAGCATATGCAGCTCCCATTAGATCAGTCATGGAGTGTTGACAATTAAGAATATCACTCTTCATCATCAGTTCAAAAACCCTATAAATAAAAATATATATTTTATTATATAAAGTGAAAAGCAGCTTACATTTATATAAACAAAATTACATTACATCCAACTGCTGATTGGTATGGGCTCAGTGCTGTGATCACATCAAATGTAACTGTCTGCTAAAATTAAAACAAATACAATAAGATCATAAGAGTCGCAATATGGTGTCTCTCAGTTATGGGAGAAGGAACCCAAGTTTCAATGTAACAAAACCTTCTCTCCTTCTCTGTATGTGACACTGTTTAGATAAGAAATCATTACTCTCTATTTTTATGAGATTATATCTATTAAGTTTTTTATACTCCGAGTGTTATTATTACAAAAGGATTCAATTCCAATTGGTGGAATGACTTTTAACTGTTTCATTTAGAATCTGGAAAATCACTGACTCAAGACCAAATACAAAAATATACAATTTAATAAAACTAAAACAGAAAGATTACCAAAACAAGCCTTAAAGTACAAGCCATTAGGAAAAAGAAAACCAGGACGTCCTCTTAAACGATTCAACGATGACTTCTAAGGCCGGAACAGGCCATGCTAGGCCTAAATCCTTGATATGCATGATGATGATGAATAAAACTAAAACAATATATACACTTGAAATAAAGTTAAATAACTACAAAATACTGGATCCAAGGCCTTCTAAAATAAATCTACACTTTAGAGATTTTCTTATCCAAAAATATTAAAATCACCCATTATCTGACTCATTCTATTTCTGGATTGTTTAACATATACTTAATCACGTCTACCAGACTAAACACCTTGTTTTCACAACAACAAAATTGTTCATAGTCAGTTTCCTTGTCAGGACCTTTTCCAAAAATATAAACATTTCTTCTTCTTTTCCATGGGATCCTTTCTTATCACCCTTATGTAGTATACAATATTATTTCTCACCGAAGTATAAATACTCTTACCTCTTGCAGTTCAGTTTGAAGTGCAATTTATTAATTTTTGTTCCAGAGAAAAAAAGATTCTTCTACTACTTCAAAAACAACATATCTAAGTTGAGTAAATTCTGTCACCCTTAGAAATAACAAATATATCCGGCATCCTTAAGACAGATGAAACTTTCCATTCAGCGTTTCCTCGAACATTCCTTTAGAATGTCAACTGCAATATCTTCTTTTATTTACTATACACTTGTTGACAGTCCTCCAGTTCGAAGACTCACAGTTTTACTATTCCTTTTCGGAATCTACTATTAATATTCTTCTGACTGTCGTATAAAACTAAATAAACTTCATAAGAACAAAATTTAAGAACGCAGTACCTCCAGTCTGTGTTCTTAAAATTCCATTAGCTCTCTCTCTCTTGTTTTCCCCCGTTACCTCGATACCGAACGCTCTCTCTGTCAGCTGTCAATCACCCATCAACTCCTCGGTCAGCATGCGCACTTTATGAAAGTGGCAAGCAAAAAGTTAGGTATAATGACTGACCAGTCTCCGTTAGCATAACGAGAATGTCTTTACAATACACAACACTTAATAATTTTAAGCTACAATAAAATTTCTGAAAGTAACACAACTATCTAAATCCAGTAAGTACATAAATTTTTTAAATGCTTTACATTTCATTTTGACAAAATAACATCAATAACGGGCACATCACAAGTGCCGACAATGCGTGTTATGAAACCCAAACTAATAATGTACTACCATAAACAATTTGTAAAAATATTCAAAATTTTAAATTATGATTATTTTTACATCACAACCAACTCACTCACCTTCATTTGCAAAGTGCTCATAGCAGTTCCTCATATCCTAGTTGATGCATAAACCAAGACCGTTTCAGCTGAAGAGTAAATAATTTTATTGTTGTGACTACACTATGATCACATGGTGACTGTTATACTTGCCTCCTGTTCGGAGTTATTTAAAAGTAGAAAACGCAACGTATTCACTTTATTATCCTAATGAATGCATAAGAAAATTCCTCTGAATTTCCTTATGTATTCCCCTGAATGGAGTTTCTTCACTGATTTTGGGAATCCTGCCAATACTTCCAAACTTTTCTGGATGAAGGAGGATGATATTTTCCCAAGTGGACGTTCTTCAGTCAAGTGTGAGACTACAAGCATCCCTACCTCTTCCATGGCCATATGGCACTGGATGCTAGTGATGTTGGTCTGGAAGATAGGATATTTGAAATTAGGACATTAGAAAGGTTGGTACATTTATTGCTGAATCTCTTTTTTGCTTTTTTTTTATTTTGTTTTCATTTGGTGTTTCTATGCCTTCTGAACATGGTTGGGGCTTGTTGAGGATCCCTGATAAACCTGAGGTAACCAGATTTATCAGGAAAAATTACTCATTCACAATCGGAGTCTAATTCATCATCAGAGATGTTCACCCACCACAAAGCCACACAATGATGTCTACTCAACAGCAATTAATGACTGCACTTGGGAGTGGAATCGCAGGTCTATCCCAGATGCTATACTAACATCACAGATGCCTTGGGTCCTGTCCTGGGATAGAAGAAAGGAGACTTTGGAAATGCCAATGATCTTTTGCAGGCCACTAACCAAGTGATCCTGGCTGGTCATCCAGGACTGTCAGTCTTGCTGAAGAAAGGGACCAAAGTAGTGTGAGACTACAAGCATCCTTACCCCTTCCATGGCCATATGGCACTGGATGCCAGTGATGTTAGTCTGGAAGATAGGATAGTAAAGAAGACTCAAGAGAAGTAGAGTAAAAAATATAGGAGAAAGGTATAGAAAAAAATAAGAATGATTTGATTTACCTCTATTATTTACATCCTTACCCCTTCCATGGCCCACTGGATGCCAGTGATGGTGGTCTGGAAGATAGGATAGTAAAGAAGACTCAAGAGAAGTAGAGTAAAAAATATAGGAAGAAAGGCATAGAAAAAAATAAGAATGAAAGGGGCCAGTACCACCACTGGAAGGTTCTCTCAAACAGGTGTCCAACGTGGGAGGGAGGACAGGTTGGAATAAGGAGGTAAGGGTTCCATTGTAAAAGGCACTAATCAAACCACGTTTGGATTTCTCTGCACAAATCTAATCAACTTAATATCCAGGCAATAAGAGAACATTAAAACGAGCGTGCAGAAGCAAGTGACAGACTGTCTCAGTGAGAGGAGCCTATTAGACATAGGGAAAATGTTACATGGGGCTGGGCATGATGGTGGTGGAGGGAACAAGGGGTCATCTTGTAAACTATATAAGGTCATATGAGTAAGGAAAGTGAAAAGGAGATTTTCTGATCAATATTTTCAAGGCAAAGTATGGCAAGTGTTGTGTTTGTAATGCATAAGTAGTTTAAACAACTTAAATTTTCTACAACTAAAGTTTTTTATTTATTTTTATTAATTTCTATAATTTAATAAAGAGTTGTTTGTGAAAGAGATGGAGCTCACTGTACTCCCTGGAAAGAAAAAAATATGCACAAGTGTTCAAATTATTAGTTTTATTAACTTTACTAAGATTTTATATACTGGTGATGAGTATTAAACTTGAAAAATACAATTTCCATTTTTATTTCCCTTCCATACTATCACTGAAAATAAATTAAACATTATGCATAAAAACAGAAGATCACAAATACTCTTACTTTTATCAAATAAAATAATCAATTTTTTTTTAAAATTTTATTTACCAAAGAAAATTCAAAATTCTGGAATATGACATTTTGCATATAGTTAATAAAATAAAGTCTCTGGCATATGAACAGGCCTCAAAATGAAGATTTTAAATAAAAGTTTACAATATCTTTCCCAAGATTTTTTTTTTTTTTTAATATATATAACTATCTTGAAACTAAAATCTGAGAGGTTTCACTGAAATTAAAATTGGTGGTGGCTTCATCAAGTTTAAATAAAATACAAAAATATATAAAAATGGATAACAAAGCTGTCTAAATGCTGAAAAATCATTATAAAAGAAAATAAACTGATTCATCCTAAAACACAAATGTGAAGTTGCATGCCATGTATTAACTGTCATCATGCAAAGACTGGTGGTAACTTTTGGCAAAACTAAAACTCGAGATATTGAAGGATTTAATAAGAGATTTCCAGATGTTATTTAATATAAGACCAAGATTCCTGTTCAAAGATCCAATCCATGTGAATGGATAACTGTAATATATTCTTTACAAATTCTGGTATAAAAGTTTTCTTCCAAATATTGCATAGTAGAAACATCGCAGTTTGCTATATGGTTAGCAGATGAGGTATGGTTGGCCAGATCAGACCTTTCTTTTATTTGCTCAACATCTCTAACACATTCTTTCTTTCTTTCTCACTTCAAATTCATGGCTTACATAGGGCAGACAAGCCATATGTAAATTATGTAAACCAGACCATATGAACATGGTATTCTACATACTCCCAGGTATTTATAAAAGGTGGTGCTGACCTTAGGAAACCTGAGCAGACTGCAAATAGTTTGAATTGGCATGAAAGTCACCCTGATGTTATGATCTGTGAAAAGAGGAATTCCTAATGAATAGATTACAATAAGTGGAATGGTGATTGAATCTCTATACTGGACATTGTGCTTATTTATGGAGAGAAGGATGGTTTGAATAAAATTTTTAAAGTCCCCACCCACCCACACCAGAATAACCATTAAGAACAAATAAATTTCAGTCGGCTTAAAGTTCCATCTTAAGTTTATCTTTCATACCTTCATAGGTATCATCCATTACCCTCATAATGAATCAATCACAAAATGATCGATTCTTAAGGGGGAGGGGGATGATACCTAGCACATTTTACATGTGCCTTTCAAGAAGGATGAAGAAACTAAATGATAGGCCTACAGATTTTGTAATCTCTTGTGTGTGTGTGAGGCTAATAGATCTCATCTCTTTAATGGTCTGTCATAACAATTAACTTCGCTTCATAGAAAGCTGATTACAGCAATGCTGGGGCAGTTAAATGTATGTTCACAGTCTACAAGTGCTTACACATCACACATATTCTCCAGCTAGTTTGAGAGAGACAAACCAGCTATTAGAATATACGTCAGAGAATAGCTGCTGCTTGCTTCCCTCCCTGCTCCAAGAAAATCTGCCAAAAACTAGAAAAAATCTCTGCCACCTGCATATAAGTCAAACTAAATCTATATATATGAACTTATATCATTATTTCATGATACATATACAATGCTGAAATCTTTCATCCTGTTCATTGATAACAAGAGATGAATGATTCCACCATTATGTCTAAGTATCATGAAATAATGAATCCAAGGTATCTGGCAACAATTCAGAAGGAGAGGAATAAAAAGTGTATTTTTACTGACAACTGACATCCTGAATTATGATAGTTCTGATTGTAAAAAATAAACAAACAAATGAATTTAAAGAATTTCCATGCAGTTAACTCAATGGAGATTAATTTGCATTTAAAACTTATCATGCCTGTCTAATATAGGGAAAAACAGAGACATCTTCTTTGAGTGCTGTTTCACTCTTAGAAACCTCCTCTTTAAGTAAGTGACACTATCACATTTTTGGCCAAAGTCTTTACTTCATTAAGTAGAGCTTTACAAGGGTAGTCTGAAAAGTTCTCGGTCTCGACCATAGATGGCAACACTATTCGCAAGATTTTTTTTTCCAAGTTGGTACATCTGTCATAAGCATCCATGTGAAACTGCAAGTCATTCTATCATGTAGTTTGTTTTATACAGCTGTCTGAATCAAAAGTGTTGTCAGTATCCCTTGAAATGGATAAAATTGAGTATCGTGCGGTTATAAAATTCTTTGTAAAAGAAGGTTTAATGCCAAAAGAAATTCATTCGAAGTTCATAAAAGTTTATGGGCACTCTTCTCTTTCATTTTCGACAATTAAGAAATGGGCTGCTAAAACGTGGCCATACTAGCCATGAAGATGATCCACATGAAGGACGTCCAAAAAGTGTAACAACACCAGAAATCATTCATGAAGTGCATGATATGGTATTGGATGACTGGCAAGTCAAAGTGGTGTGAAATTGCTGAGATTATAGGCATTAGAAAGGAATGTGTAGGATATATTTTGCATGAAGAATTGCAAATGAAAAAGCTTTGCGCATGATGGGTGCTGTGCATGCTCACAGCAGATCAAAAACGCCTTTGTATGAAAACCTCTGAACAGTGGAGCATTTTAACAAGAATTAAACTGACTTTGTGCATCAACTTCTTACTATAAATGAGACTTGGATTCACCAGTACACACCAGAATCCAAACAGAAGTCAAAACAGTGGACAGAAGCCAGTTGTTCAGTGCCAAAGAAGACAAAGTCGGTTCCATCAGCAGGAAAGGTCATGGCATCTGTGTTTTGGGATGCTAAAGACATTGTGTTTATTAATTATCTTGAAAAGGGTAAAACAATAACTGGGGAATATTATTCCAATCTTTTAACCAGACTAGACGAAAAAATTCGTGAGAAAAGACCCAGTTTGCAGAAGAAAAAAATCATCTTTCATCAGGACAATGCGCCCGCCCAGAAAGCTATTTTTGGCAATGGAAAAATTAAGGGATGTGCACTACGAATTGTTGGAACATTCATCCTATTCACCAGATTTGGCTCCCTCTGACTTTTATCTCTTCCCAAAACTAAAACTCTTCCTCGCTGGTGTGTTTTTCTTCAAATCAAGAGGTGATTGTAGCGGTGAGGGGTATTTTGCAGATCTTACTGAGAATCACTACAGGGATGAGATAAGGCACTGGAGCATCACTGGAATAGTATTAGTCTTAAGGGAGATCATGTTGAAAAATAAAAATAATTTTGAAATTATAAATTCGTTTTTTCATTGTTAGGATGAGAAATTTTCAGACCACCCTCGTATGTATGATGGAGCAGTGTCTCAAAAAAGGAAGGTAACTAGTGACATGCCTCAGTGTTCTGTTCTCGGTCCCTGCTGTTTAGCTTGTTTGCAAATGATATATCATATGGGCTGACTGAGGATCTTCAGTTGTTTGCTGATGATGCAAAGTTTGGGAGAATTATAAGTAACACTGCTGATGTTAATTCATTTCAGGAAGATTTAATAGACTTTTGTCTGCGAGGTTAGCCTAGTGGCTTTGCGCTTCACAACTATATGCCTGGGGAAGACATGTCCTACATTTGATTCCTGTTGACAACACAAGGAGCTTAAGGATCTTTCTCAGCCATAGCCAAATTAGCCGGTCTTGGGCGTGGACAGCAGGGTTTTTCTGCCAGTTTATCTGTGGTTTTTCTGTTTATTTGTGGACCGGTTTGCCTGCATTGCAGGCAAACCGGTCCAGTGAACACACATGGATTACAGTCAGAAATACTGACCTAGCCATAGGCCTGATTCATCATGTATGCCGGTTCCGAACCTGGATAAATTTTTTTAAGGGGGGGAGGCTGAGATGGTGTCGTACCTCCCCATAAAGGGGACTCATGGCCGTGTATTATCATATGATAATAATAATAATAATAGACTTCTGACTTGGACAAAGGAGTGGGGTTGTAGTTTTAATATTAATAAGTACAGAAATGTAAGGCTGTGTACTATATTGATGGTTCCATACAGGAAGTCAATGAGAGTATGGATTTAGGAGTGACAGTTCACAATAGAAGTTTAGAGGGCATATTGCAAGTACTGCAAAGGCTGCACATCATAATGCTATTATGATCAGAAGGTACTCTAACATTTGGGAAGAGGAAGTGGTTGAACTGGTTCAGACCACACTTGGGCTATTGTGCCAAAATCTGGTCACCTGGTTTTCATTGTGATGTGGAAACATTGGAGAGGGTCCAGAGACGAGTGACTAAGACAACATCATGACTTTGGAATGTTGGCTATGGAGAGAGAGAGAGGCTGAAGAAACGTGGATTGTAAAGTGGTGAATAGGAGGCAAAGAGGTGTATGATAGAGACAGTTAAGTTAGTGAGAAGAATTTACTGGATTAATCTAGCTGGGATTATAACAACAGAAGAAGGTGAGATGGGAAGAATCAGAGGCCATCCCTGGAAATCATGTAAGAGTGTGGTGAAGATGGATGTGAAGAGTAGATTTCTTATCCTTATAGACAAGTATATGATATACATTATGGGTAGGGCCACTACCCTGACCGAGAAGTGATACCAATGTTGAAATGACTACTTGTATATGAAAATATGTCTTCTGCATCACTTCAGGGTCTGGCTCCTGCTGATGAGACCTCAATAAAGGTCGAAACCAGTCTGGATAATGGCCCTTCCCATAATGCATAGCATTATACATGTTCGTAAGGATATGTGCACTGAATTATGGGACACTAAGGAATTGATGTGAAGTCATTAACCTCTATATAAAAGTAGCACAGTCTTGAAGTTACTTCATGTGCAAACTTTGTTTACTTATACTTGGATAAAGAATGAAACCAAGAATATAATTTGTTAGCATCTTTAATTTATAGTGTAAGCAAGTGAAAACACATTTAACATTTGTCTCTAATCTAGAGTATTTTAGTATTAAAGTGTGGCACCTTTTGACCACTTATATGTGGAAATATGACTTCTATAGCACTTCAACCTTGGTATCACTTTTGGGTCTGGCTCCAAATGATGAGACCTGATTAAAGGTGAAAACTGGTCTGGGTAATGGCCTTTCCCATAATGCATAGCATATACCTGTAAGAATATGTGCTTTGCATTTACTAACACAACTGATGTGAAGTCATTATCCTCTATATACAAGTAGTCTGGTTGTGAAGTTACTTCATGTGCAAACTTTGTTTGCTTACACTTGGATAAAGGATGAAACCAAGAATATAATTTCTTGAAATCTTTAATTTATTAAATGATGACAAAGTTTTTTTTATAGTACAGGAAAGTTTATGAATTTTCATTATGCTAGCAGAAATTATAATGTTTCTTCATTTCATATGACTTAAATACAGAGGTTAAGTTGTTTTCACAACGTGAATTCATCAGTCAGGTGTCTTTCCTAAATAGCACTACTAAAATTTCAAACCCTTCAATTTTGATAATGACAGTTTGTATGAACAAATTTATGCGCTGATTTCTTATCTAAATAAATTGCATTTAAACTAAGCGAGACTTCAGTGGAGAAAAATAATATTTTCAATCACTAATGTACTATTTAGAAGTCATTACAGATCAAAAAGATTATTTTTAGTCAGTCATGGCTATGAAGAATTCTCCTAACCTAAACAAATATGGCTGCATTAATTTGCCAAAAATTTGGGTGACTGTAATCTTAAAACGATTCTCACGTTACAACAATCGAGGTTGCCAAATTAGGACTTTACATCTTTTGTCCATTACAATTTGATTTGTTTCACTTACTGTCAGATATATATGCTGTTTTATGCTCTGAAGAAGCTGATTTGAAATTCAGCAAAATATAAGCAAGTCGATAAACATCTTTTTTTTATAAAATAGTTTGTTTGGTATTGTTAATACTGTTAAAAACAAGTCTAATTTTGTTGGCTGCCTTTTCAGCTATCATCAGTAATATCACACCTCCCATCCTATTCCCTCTATCCTCTCTGAAAATACAACTCTTTACATTCTGTTAACCAGGTCTATAATTTTTGGCCAAGTTGAGCTGACTAATGCTAAAAAAGCCTCTGCCTTATTCATGATTCAAAATTCTCTCTTATTCAGTATTCTCTTATACCCACAATTACCTTTGTGTAATGTCATTACCGATCCATTTGAATCAGAATCCTGTGAAATCCCATTCAGAATTTCATAATCATTACTATATGAAAACACTCATTTATCCAAGCAGTGGCCAGGCACATGCTTGACTGCATTCCCCTAATATCTCTAGTTTCTTTGGTTTTGCACTTCAAAACTCTTGCTAAATAACACTTTCTTCAACATCTAACTCCCTAACTATTTATATGTAGTTCATCAGGCATATATGTCCTTTTGTCCATCAATTCACACCATTCCTCCTGCACAATCTTCTCATTAGCAATCATGGCCCTTCTTCTCAAATCTTGTCCTATCTGTGTGTCAGGTGTTGTGGTTAAGTTGTTGGAGAAGCTTGTGAGAACTAGGATCCAGAATTGGGTTGATGAGAATGGTATTATCTTTGATGAACAGCATGGATTTGTTAAAGGGAGGTCATGTTTTAGTAATCTACTCACTTATTACAATAAACTGACTGCTTCCTTGAAGAGGAGAAGGATACACAGTAATATACTTGGATTTCGCAAAGGCTTTTGATAGATTACCTCATGATAACTTGAGTCAAACTAGAGCAGATGGCTTTGGATATTAGATTAGTGCATTGGATTGGAGACTGGCTATCTGATAGGTATCAACAAGTTGT
The DNA here is from genome assembly GCF_054136105.1 of Typopeltis vanoorti. Lineage (NCBI taxonomy): Eukaryota > Metazoa > Arthropoda > Arachnida > Uropygi > Thelyphonidae > Typopeltis > Typopeltis vanoorti. The sequence continues at coordinate 24,342,883 of NC_143574.1, read as the reverse complement.
GTAAGGGGGGAGCGAGTTGTGTATGGGGGGAGCAATAACACTTTCTTCAACATCTAACTCCCTAACTATTTATATGTAGTTCATCAGGCATATATGTGCATATATGTCCTTTTGTCCATCAATTCACACCATTTCTCCTGCACAATCTTCTCATTAGCAATCATGGCCCTTCTTCTCAACTCTGGGGCTATCTGTGTGTCAGGTGTTGTGGTTAAGTTGTTGGAGAAGCTTGTGAGAACTAGGATCCAGAATTGGGTTGACAAGAATGGTATTATCTTTGATGAACAGCATGGATTTGCTAAAGGGAGGTCATGTTTTAGTAATCTACTCACTTATTACAATAAACTGACTGCTTCCTTGAACAGAGGAGAAGGATACACAGTAATATACTTGGATTTCACAAAGGCTTTTGATAGATTACCTCATGATAACTTGAGTCAAACTAGAGCAGATGGTTTTGGATATTAGATTAGTGCATTGGATTGGAGACTGGCTATCTGATTGGTATCAACAAGTTGTGTATGGGGGGAGCGATATCCAGGAAAAGGAAAGTCACTAGCAGAGTGCCTCAGGGGTCTATTTTGGGGCCATTACTGTTTAACTTGTATATTAATGATATAGGTGAAAATTTGGATGGAGATATTCAGTTGTTTGTGGATATAAAGTTGGAACGAACCATGAAGAGTAGAGAAGATACTGTGGCCTTACAAGAAGAAGACTTGAATAAATTGAGTGACTGAGCACGGAAATGGGGATGTGAGTTCAATGTTGCAAAATGTAAGGTTTTAAATTAGGGGACATATGTGGAGGACACTGACTTCTACAAGTCAGTGTCCTCCGCATTGTTGTTCCGTTCTACAAGGCTTTGATTAGGCCACACATGGACCTTTGTCCTAGATTGGTCACCTGGTTTTCAGAAGGATGAAGAGATGTTGGAAAGGGTCCAAAGGCGACTGACTAAGGTAGTTTCTAACCTCTGGAATGTTGAGTATGAGGAAAGATTGAGAAGATGCAACTTGCAGAGTCTGGTGGACAGGAGGAAGAGGGGAGATATGATAGAGACCTACAAGTTAGTGAGGGGTTGTTATAGGATCAATGCTGGAGGAGTTCTACAGAAAATAGTGGGAGATCGGGAGTGAACCAGAGGTCATCCCTGGAAACTGTATAAAGAGGGTGTGAGTAGGGGAGTGAGAAGCAGGTTTTTTTTTATGCAGAGTTGTAAATGATTGGAATGCCTTGCCTGAGAGCGTGATGTCTGCAAGGAGTTTGAATGTGTTTAAGACGGTATGATGAGCTGTGTGTGTGTGTGTGTGTGTGTGTGTGTGTGTGTGTGAGATAAAAGAACTTCCCAGATGAGTCTTTGACTCCATGAGGTCTTGGGGTAATAATAATAATACTGAGGCAGCCAACTCACAATCTTTTCTTCTTTACTTTTCATTTTCACATCTTTCAACTATTCTTTCATATCTTCTCTCATTGCATATTTCTTGGCTTTCAAATTATTTGTTCCTGTCATAACATCATCTCTTTCACTTCTCCCTTTTGCAAACTAATGGTTTCACTGTTGAAAGTTTATTTTTCACTTGGTTAGAGTATAATAAATTTAGTTTAATCCTTTATCCAAGTGTGAGCAAACAAAATTTGCGCCTGAAAGTATCTTCAGGACTGGGGGTAAGGTGGTACAACACCAGGACACTCCTTGCAAAGGTGGAGCAAGCTAACATCACTCCTATCTCAGTATCTCCCATAATGCAAAACACATCTCCTTGTGGATATGTCTAATGTTATGCATTAAGAGAAGGGCCACAACCCAGACTGGTTTCGACCTTACTTTTATTGAGGTCTCTTCAGTGGGAGCCAAGCCCAAGTGGAGATACCAGGCAGAAGCATTAGCAGGTCATCTCTACCTATAGGAGTTGCCAAATGGTGTGCCACCCTTTTTTAATAAATTACTCTGGTTTGGTTGGATAAAGGATTAAACTAAATTTATTAAATTTTAGTAAATTTTTCACTAACCAAGTGAAAAATAAACTTTCAACATCTTTCTCTAAATCCAGAGTAATTTATTAAAAAAGGGTGGCACACCATTTGGCAACTCCTATAGGTAGAGATGACCTGCTAATGCTTCTGCCTGGTATCTCCACTTGGGCCTGCCTCCCACTGAAGAGACCTCAATAAAGGTAAGGTCGAAACTAGTCTGGGTTGTGGCCCTTCGCTTAATGCATAACATTAGACATATCTGCAAGATGTGTTTTGCATTATGGGAGATACTGAGATAGGAGTGATGTTAGCTTGCTCCACCTTTGCAAGGAGTGCCCTGGTGTTGTACCACCTTACCCCCAGTCCTGAAGATACTTTCAGGCACAAACTTTGTTTGCTCACACTTGGATAAAGGATTAAACTAAATTTATTATAATGGTTTCACTAACGTACTTGATTTTTGTACCTGGGAAACATGCTTTCATCACTTTTTCATTAAGTATACCTCTTGTCATCGAATCTCCATACAATACCTTCCCCTTCTTTCCAGTTTCTTGCACCTTCATACTTTCCCTATTCATTTTTTCTTTCATCCTTGCACTTGCTTTTCCACACAATTGTTTCTCCAGTAGTTCCAGCTACTGTTTTGTCCTGTAATGGACACCATGTAAGCATGCTATTTCACTCCTTGCTGTCACTTCATCACATACATTACTTTCAGCCACTGCTTTCATGCTCTCAATTCCATGTATTATCATTTGCTACTTCCACATTCACCAGAAGACTTTCGCTATATTTTCTTACATCGTTAATATTCATCACTTCATTTTTCCACTTTCCACATGGACTGGCATTTCTTGCACTCGCACATGAAACATTTACGACAACTCTCTCTCTCTCTCTCTCCACCGTTGCCTTTGTACCATAATATGTTTACCGTATGTATTCATAGAACATACACAACATCATACAAAATGTTTTGTGGTAAAAGTTTGCGCCTGAAAGTATCTTCAGGACTGGGGTAAGGTGGTACAACACTGGGCAACTCGTTGCAAAGGTGGAGAATGATCTCATCACTCCTATCTCAGTATCTCCCATAGCAAAGCACATCTCATTGCAGATATGTGTAATGCTAAGCATTAAGGCAAGGGCCACTATCCATACCGGTTTCGACCTTTATTGAGGTCTCCACTACTGGGCCTGGCTCCCACTGACGAGACCTCAATAAAGGTCGAAACCGGTATGGACAGTGGCCCTTGCTTCCCCCCCCCCCTCACAACAATATGGAGTGGTGAAAACACTATACAACAGGGCTAAACTAATCTGTTCTAACAACATGACCCTAAACACTGAATCCATCACCATTCCCTACATCCGAGGCACCTCGGAAAAAATTACCAAAATCTTAAAAAACATGACCTGACCTCCTGTTACAGGCCTTACAGAAAACTGGCATCCCTTATCTGCTCCACCAAAGACCAACCACATCCCCTATACCTACCTGGTGTATACCAGGTCCCTTGCAGTTGTAAACTGTCTTACTTTGGCCAAACAGGCAGGACAGCGAATATCAGAATTTCTGAACACGAGGACTACATCCGTTTTCACAAGTGCAGCCATTCTGGTCTTGCAGACCATGCTCTGGATACACGCCACAGAATACGGTGGAAGAAAGCTACAGTAATACACCGTAGCAAATACAAATTTGAAAGACTATTTATGGAGCCTCAGCCCTAAGAAACTCTCCAAACCTCAACAAATTTGGTTGTATGCGACTGCCCCAAATTTGGGAGGCTTACATCACCAGCCCTTCAGCCCAGCGGCCAAGAACACCTACTTGGCCCGCTAGAGGGCACCATCAGGACTTTTAGGAGAACAATAGCTTCATCTCTTCATTCTCAGTTACCGTGTTGTATTGCCTACGTGCACGTGCCTTTTTTTGTAAGTTCCTTTTGAAGATGGCAACGTGATGTTGCCGAAATATCGGAAATATTTATTAAAGTGTAATTTAATTTATATTCATAGCTACGTTGTTCAATTCCTTAAGTGATTTAGTAAAGCATAACCAACGTATAAGCCTGTCTACGAGAGTATACTTAATAGGATCACCAGCAGGGAAGAAACCAAGTTCTTGGAACATGATTGGTGTTATCTGTTATTCTGGTAGGCAACTGAATAATTTGTGTGAGAAATGGTGACAGCAAATGCCTTGGAATCTCTATCTGACAAGTCAGTGTAGATGGAAAACCAGTTGGAGTTGTGAACATTCAAACTTCCTCTAAGGAAGCTAATTTCACTATAAGGGAAGATTGGAATGTAGAAAAATCCTTACTTAAAGAAAGGAATCAAAAAACTTGTGGAGAGACTTAAGTGTGAGAAGATATTTATTGTGCTTTAATACTATTCTAGTAGATAGACTTATATGTTGATTACTCATAACTATTATTTTTCAGCAAATAACAATATCTATTAAAATATCAAGTATAATAACTTTAATTAATACTTTACTATATTTCAGCAACCTTACACTGCTATTATAAGGGATCACATGAACAATGATATGTGCATGCAGGCACTGACACTGGGCAAATGAGACTGAAGAAAGGCAACCAAAGTTGGGCCTAGAGTCCTAAATGGTGTCCCCTAGTGGGCTAGATTGGGTGGTTTTGGCTGTTAGGCTGAAGATTTGAGAAAGAGTGTTTCCCAAATTTGGAGCAGTCTCATGCACCCAAATTTGTTAAGGTTTGAAGGTTTTTCAGGGCTGAGGCAGATTCTAGGAATAGCCTCTCATATTTGTATTTGCTGTGATGTAATAGAGTAGCCTTCTTGCAGTGTATCCTGTGGTAGGTGTCCAAAGCAAGGTCAGCAAGTCCTGAGTAGCTTTAATTGTGGAATCAGATGTAGTCCCTGTGTTCAGAAATTCTGATATTGGCTGTAGTAGGACAGTTTGCATCTGCAAGGGACTTGGTAGACACCTGATAGGTCTACGAAATGTGGCTGGTCTTCAGTGGAGCAGATAAGAGATTTATGTTTTTTATATAGTCTGTAAGTGGTTGTAAGGTTGTAATTCTTTAGGATTTTTGTCAATTTTTCAGATGTGTTACAGATATATGGGAAAGGTGACAGATTGAGTAATCTCTGCTCTGAAATGGGAGGATAAGGGTGTTGCAGTTATAGGGTATTAATATTCTTTGGGGATTGTAGCCATTGGCTAAGAAAGTGTTGAGAACATGGTCAAGTTCAGTAGTTAGGGCACTGCTATCAGAACTGATTTATTTTGCCATGTTGTACAGGGTTTTAACAATCCCATATTGTTGGGAGGGAGATAGTGTGATTGCTGGTAAATGTATCTGTCTGTATGTGTAGGTTTTCTGTAAATGGAGAATGCCAGGGATTCATCAGGCTGACATGTAACCAGAGTGTCTAGGAATGAGAGACTATTATTGTTTTCCTTTTTTAAGGTAAACTGGATCCTGGGATGTTGGTTGTTTGATGTGCGAAATCGCAGAGCATATCCATGCCATATGGAGAACACATCATCTATGTAGTGTAGCCAGACAGTGGGTTTATGCGGAGCAGAGTTTCAGGCTTTTTTTTCAAAGGTCTCCATGAAGTAGTTGGCCAGGGGTGGAGAACCCATGGTTGTCCCCCTCTAACTTTTTGTAGAATTTTCCTTGCTAAACAAAACAGCCTGAGTTCATGGTGAACTAGAACAGGGCCAATATATCAAGAGGAAATATGGCTTGGATGAGTTCTAAGGTGTCTTTGAGTGGGACATAAGTGAATAAAGAGGTGACATCAAAACTGATCATTATGTCAGTGTGTTGGAGCGTGAGGTTTCCTATACTGACTTTAAAGTGAGCTGGGTTTTTTTAAGTGTGAAGGAATGTTGACATTATGTGAGCACTATGGTTAAATATTTGGCTAATTTGTATGTGCGTGAATCAATGGCATCCACAATGGGATGTAATGGTACATTTTATTTATGGATTTTTGGTCGTCCATATATCCTGGGGGGGGGGGGGCTAGAGTTATATGGTTTTAGTTTGTAACTTTCACAGGCCAAGAGGTAACCTTTTAAAGGAGCCTATGGAGTGTTTTGATCTGTGTATTGGTGGGATCATAGTCTACAGGAAGGAGGTAGCAGAACAATTTCAAAGCAAGGAGGCAAGCTTACCTATGTAATGTAATTGGTTTAAAACCAGAATGGCATTTCCCTTATCTGCTTTGCTAATTACATAGGTAAGCTTGCCTCCTTGCTTTGAAATTGTTCTGCTACCTCCTTCCTGTAGACTATGATCTTAAAAAGTTTCAAATTCTTTCCTTGAGAGGTTGCTTTTTGGTGGTTTTCCACAGTTTTTGCTGCATTATGGGATAAAATGGGCAACCTAAAATGAAGTTAACTGCTTTATATAAGTAGCTACATCATGAAGACACTTTTAATCAAAGCTTTTCTTTGCTGATGCTAAAGTAAAATATACATAAAGGAACTAAAGTATAACCTATCATATAATTTAAGATAATCTACTGCTAAATAACACAGCAGCTAGTATAACATCAACTCATTTAAGGTTTGTAATCTACAGTTAAATTAATTTTAAAGAAAATATTTAGGTCTTAACTCTATACCTTCATTAAAATGTTTTACTTACTGTGATGGGTGAGTTGATGATTGTGATTTTATCTGAGTAAGAGACTGAATACCTAATGATGAAAGATACTGAAAATAAGAAGAAAAAAAATATATATATATATAATAAACAGATGATATACAGCTGATGAACTAGAAGCCATAACAGTAAAAAAAGATGAAAGATTACTAAAATAACTCAAAGAAAGCTCAAAACTAGCCACTAGTGAAAAAAAATCAATTAATTTATAATAATTCATTCAATAACTTTTAAGTGCATTTTTGCATCAGTAATATACTCACCCACTCCAATAAATAAATTGATAACACAGGGTACTCTATTTTGTAAACTGGAGCAAATGGGAATGGATACAAAAGTAGTGATATGGATAACAGGATGGCTGAGAAGAGACACCGAATAGTAATATATCGTGGGTAAGAGTACAAGAGAATGCAGGTGACCAATAATGTGTGGCATAGTACTCTGTACTTTTGCCATCATTATTCAATTTGTACATTAATAATATAAGAAATGACTTGAGGGGAGGATGATATCATTATATACTGATGATGCAAAATTGGAAAGAGCTGTAATTATTAATATGTTTGGGACATCTCCACACTGTTAAAGATTCATCACAGTAGACACACCCTTCCCACTGTTCACATAATATTTATCATACCCCCTCTGTGAAAACTCATTCACAGCAAAAGCATTCACAATCATTTCTGGCAATCCATTCTATTCATTCACCACTCTCCAAACAAAAATGGTCTAAAACATCCTTGTTAACCAAATCTTATACAATTTCTATGATTGTATAAGACCTTTGTTCTTTCCCCTCCTACCATGTATACTGAAAGAAAAAAAACTATGGTGTCAAATCCTATAAAATCCTTAATAACTTATGTTCCTATCATGTTTCTACATGGGGAAGGAGTGTTAATGATGATAGCCGATGAACTGCAACCAAAAGAGAGCAGACGTTCAACTGCAGGGCCAGTGAAAATAGCACATCTGAGGCTATCTAATGTGAGATTGATGCCAGCAGAACAAAATACTGTGTACACTTGGATGCTGCTATAGACCAGAGGATGGAAAAGATGTTGGAGATAGCATGCATCAGCAAATAGACTCAATGAGTGGAGGACAGGTAATTATTATGGGGAATTTCAACTACAGGAACATAGATTGGAACATAGAAGGACGAGAGGTCACATGGGAGGAAGGAGATGGATTTTATACAGTTACTAAGGGATAATTACCTGAGACAGCATGTGATGGAATATACTAGAGGTTCAAGAGTGCTTGATCTAATAAATGCATCTGAGAGTTTGTCTATAATGAATATGACCATGTCATATTCATTATAGACAGGAATGAGAAGATGGGGTATATGTGAAATTACAGGGCTGTTAAGTATGACAAACTTAGAAGATTGAAGTTAGCATGGATTAATGTCATGGCATGTGACACTTCAAGGGCTCAGTGATGATAGTAAGTGGAAAGTGGTAAAGGAGTGTTTGAGGTAAGTAACAGCAGACAGCATACCTAGAGTCAAGAGAATAAATCAAGTGGGAGTTAAATGATTAAATATTATCATTAAAATGGAGCAGGAAAAAAAAAAGAAAAGAAAAGAAACAATTGTGGAGGTAATTTAATCAGAAAGATGACTAGTAGGCACAAGAACAGTATGAGGCGCAGGCCAGAAGGGTAAAGAGTGTGGTAAGAAATGCAAAAGCAGAGTATGAAAGGAAGTTAGCAATGCAAGCTAAAAATGATCCCATTTTATTTTATTTTACATTTAATTTATATATTTTACTTGCAGCATATTTTGATATGTTGCAAGTAAAAGAAAGAATGCATATGGTAGAATGATTTCAATGAATGCTGATGGTGGGGATGTAACTGAATCAATGGAAATAGTAGAATTACTAAGTGAACACTTTGCAAGAATATATCATTCAGGTGGTGATGTTGCAGGAATGAGAGAGCCAAAGACTTATACGAGAACTGTGGTAAATGAAATGGAGGTGCATAGCATATTACAGAACCTTAATGTGAATACAGCTGTGGGATTGGATAATATACCAGCTAGAGTTTTATGTGAAGTGGTGAGCGAATTGTCAGTGCCCTTTACCATATTGTTTAATCTGTCTCAACTCTGGGTTAATCCCAAGGAGGTGGAAAGAGGAGAAAATAGTTCCACTGCATAAAGGAGGCTACAAGACCAATGTAGCAAATTAATGACTGATTAGCATATCAGGAGTTCTTGTATTGGAGAAGTCGGTCAAGAGCAAAATATAGGAATGGATAGATGGAAATGGGATACTGAAGGTGCAACAAGGTTTTGTGAAGGGTAAGGCCATGCCTCAGTAACTCACTCATGCTTTATAATACACTGACAGCTGAGATGGATAATGGGTTTACAGTGATACTGCTGGTCTTTGCAAAGGACTTTGAGAGAATACCACATGGCATTCTAATCAGTAAACTATAGCACATGGGGATGAATATAGGATTGATGAAATGGATAGGAGGTTGGTTGATGGAGGGATATTAGAGAACAGTTTATTCAGGAGTAGAGTGCAAAAGAAGGCCTGTGACTATGGCATGGCACAGGTTTCTGTTCTAGGACTATTACTGTTTAATTAGCCTGGCTGGCCGAGTGGTTAGCGTGTCCGCTCTCCAGTCAGGAGGCTGTGGGCTCGAATCCCGCCGTGGGCATGGATGTTTGTGATTATCTGTGGAAATACCAGTGGTGGTGGTCGGCGGTAGATGGCGTTGGGGGTGGTTGCGGTCAGTTGGTGGATTGTGAGTGGTGGAAGCAGAGTTGTAGAGTAGATGCACTTTCAAAATGTAAGGTTATGCATTTTGGGGTGAAAAGATTGGCGGCAGTTTACTGCATTGGTGGAACCGTGCTCCAGGAAATTGATGAGGCACAAGATTTAGGAGTGTTGGTGGATAAGGAATTGAAATTTAGGGGACACATTGCAAAAGTGGCCAAATCAGCTCATCAAATCACTTGGTTGCTGAAGAATACGTTGACAAGCAGAGACAAGCAGGTTATTGTTCCTCTGTATCGAGCCTTGATAAGACCCCATCTAGACTACTGTGCTCAGATTTGGTCACCTAGGTTTCTTCTTGATGGGGAGGAGGTGGAGAGGATCCAGAGGCGAGTGACCAAGATGATAGCAGGTCTGTGGAATGAACCGTATGAGAACAGGTTGAGGATTTGTGGGTTGCAAAAACTGGTTGATAGGCGGAGGAGGGGAGATATGATTGAGACATTGAAATTACTGAAAGGTTTCTATAAAATTAATTCAGAAGATATTTTTGGGAACAGGGCTGGTTGTGGGAGGACTAGGGGACATCCATGGAAACTGGGCAAAAGTGTGATTAGTAAAGGTGTTAGAGCTGGGTTTTTTACTTTTAGAGTAGTGAATGAGTGGAATGCGCTTCCTGAGTCTGTGGTGGATGCTGTGACAGTGAATGAGTTTAAGGCGAGGTATGATAGATACTGTATGAATGTCAAATAGTTGTGATGAATATGATTTGGGGCCTCCCTCGATGAGTCTAATGACTCCCTGGAGTTGCCCGTAATAATAGTAATAGTAATAGTAATTTGTACATTAACTATATAGGAAAGGATCTGAGAGAAACTGTTCAGTTATTTGCTGTTGATGCAAAGTTGAGTAGAGCAATAGTTAATAGAGACTGGATAAAGGAGAATGGATGTTCAGTTAATGAGGCAAAGTGTAAGGTTATGCACATTGGGATGAGAAGATTATCAGCTGCATACCACATTGGTGGAACTGTACTCCAGGAAACCGATGAAGCCAGATACTTGGGATGTTAGTGGATAGGAAGTTAAAGTTTAGGGGAACACATAGCAAAAGTAGCTACAGCAGCTCATCAGATTACTTGGTTACTGAAGAATACTTTGATGAGCAGAGACAAGCTGGTTATTGTTTCTTTTTATCAAGCCATGATAAGAACCCATCTTGACTACTGGACACAGATCTGGGTGCCAGAGTTTCTTGGTGATGAGGAGGAGATGAAGAGGATTCAGAGGCTACTGACTAAGATGGTAGCAGGTCTATGGAACGAACCTTACAAGAACAGGTTGAAGATTTGTGGGTTACAGAAACTGATTGATAGGGAGAAAAGGGGTGATATCATTAAGATATACAAATTGCTGAAACCCATACTTGGTTTTTACAAGATTAATTCAGAGCAGGCTGGTGGTGGAAGAACTAGGGGCCATCCATGGAAACTGAGTGAAAGTGTAATTAGCAAGGATGTTAGAACTAGGTTGTTTTCTTGGAGAGTAGTGAATGAGTGGAATTGGTTACCAGAGTCTATTGCAGGTGCCATGACTGAATGAGTTCAAAGCAAAGTATGATAGACACTGCGCAAATGTTGGGCAGTTCTTCACATGATGTTTAGGGCCTCCCTCGATGAGTCTAAGGACTCCATGGAGTAGCCGATAATAATAATAATAATAGTAATAATGTCCCTTCATTTTTTTTTTTGGCTTATCGGGTCCTCTTTGAAGCCCACAAACTATTAATCTAGTCTCACAGGGTGAATTACATAGTCCTGCCATAAGCTGTGTTGCTCACCTCTAGATCCTCTCGACCGCTTCTTCATCCTCAGAGAATCCAAGTGATTAATGACTAATAACTAATTAATAACAATAACTAATCTAACGTGCAGCTTTGGCCACCTTTGCACTATGCCCTCTAACCTTCAATTTCTTGTCCTCAATCATCCCAAATTTCTGGGCCTCATAAATTTCCTGCAGTTCAGTTCCATCAATATAGTGCACACAACGTTGGATCTCTTGACTAAGTGCATGATCCTCTATGTTAACCTGGCAGCCATTATCATTTGTCCATACTGACAGTCTATTTAAGTCAACTTGCAGGATTTCTACATCTTCTTTATTGACTGTCGCTCTTCCTAGCTTTGCATCATGAGCAAACAATGCAATGTTTCTTCTTAAACTATATCTCATATATCACAAATGTACACTGATGTGCAAAAGCTAAGGATGAACTACATTTTTACTGTATATAAAAAAATTTTCATGACTACAGCCAAATGTGGACATAAATGTATTGCCAGCATACTAATAGATATATTACAGAAAAAATGAGTTATAAATTTCGTATAAATTAAATTGCAATATGTTTTTGGCAAAAGTTACAAATTTCCTAAGGACATAGTTAATCAATTAATGTACAGTGCTTACAAAAAACTATGCGGAGAGACATTTCAGTATGGAATATGTCCAACCCAAATAGCAATGCAGCTCTCACTATGTTGAGGACCAAGTGAGACCCCCAAGCATGCACCAGTCACTTGGTGCATGCTTAGCACCAAGTGATTCAGGAGTTCTTAAGGCAAACTGGCCCAATCCTCTTTCAGAGCAAGGATAAGGTCTTGTTTGTTTTCTGGAGAGGAATTTTGAGCAGTAATGCATCTCCCTATTGCGTCCCAAACATGTTGTATGGGGTTGAGATCTAGAAAGCATACTGGCCACTCAATTAGATTAATATCCATGGTCTCCAGAAGAAGTATCTCCACTGCTCGTGTATGATGTGGTGTGACATTGTTATCCATAAAAATGAATTTTTTGCCTGCAGTACCCCAGAACAATCAAACATGATGTTGAAGAACTTTGTTGCAATATCATTTTTCCAGCACCTGTAGCTAGGTGCAACCATTAAGCATTATGCCTTGCCACAGCACGATCCCAACACCACTATATCTATCCCTTTCAAGAACATTCTTTCAATGGTAAGCAGTATCACTTTCATGCCAGATTAAGTGTCATCTAGAATCAGAAGAAAGACTAAAATAATTCTCATCTGTAAAGATGCTCTATGATGAGATGTGGATAAAGAGATACACACTAAAGGGCCTTTAGGCATATAGGCATATTTGTTGCAGACATCCTGCCACAGTTTGTCGATGTCTACATAGCTGTGCTTGAATGGAGCTGACTTGCAAACTGACCTGTAGTTTTGCGGTAATTACATTTCGCTGTTATAACCAAATATCTGTCTTCGTGCTCCATGGTAGAGCAAGGGCAATCTCTTCACAAACATCTGAACACATTTCCTTGGTTTGAAATGCTGCCCAGAGGCTGGATATAACACTATGTGAATATCAGTAATTCTGCAGTCTTCTTCAAGCTTCCAATAATTCTTTCCCTGAATTCTGTATGTCTGGCAATTTCCTCCATCAAATGTTTCAGGTAATTATCTCTTAGCTTTATAAATTCTATTTCCTTCCATATCTGTGACCATTCTTCCTTCCAATCTATGTCTCCATAGTTGAAGTCTCCATTATAATTACTCTTCCTGTATTTCTTGCACTAATTTGCCAATGCATGACATCCACATTTTCCCTTGTGCTTCCTGGTTGATAGCAGTGACCAACTATATATTTCATCATGTTGGTCAGGCGCCTGATAGATTCAAATGAACGGTTCTCCACATCACTGTCTTCCTGATGCATACTTTTACTCTTTTTGGCTTCAGTTCTTCCGCTATCATTAGAAACCTCTCCTCTGATTCTGTGTCTTCTGTCCTCTGAAAATAGTATACCCATGTGCATTATATCCATATGACTCTATCATCCTCTATCAACTAGGTCTCAATAATGCCTATCACTTATGGCCAAACCGAACTAACCAATGTCACAACTCCTCTCCCTTATTCCAAATACTTCTGATATCAGTATATATAAAGTGCAATATGCCCTTCTCACACCCCATGATTATCCCACTAAAGTGAAGAACATAAGAGATGCATTCATCATCATATGATCACTCACTAACCTCTAGAATGTCAGCACTCAGACTTTGCTTCTCTGCTAAACCACTCTGCATTTCCACCTAAACACTCTAGATTTTCTGACTCTGACTTCTGAATTCTCAGTGAACAATGCTTTATCAAAACGCCAAATTATGAATCTATTCAAATGCAAACAATTATGTGGGTCCTTCTGTCCATCAAACTCTGCACCATTCCTCCTATGCAACCTGGGCACACTCATTTGCAAGTATAGCTATTCTTTCCAGGTCATGTCAATCATCTATGGAAGCAGACTCACAATCTCTACTCTCTCTCTCTCTCTCTTCTTATTCACTTGTACCAGAAACTCTTCCATAACTTCTCACTTACTGCACTTGTTACCTGCTCAATCATTAGTACCTGCCAAAGTAATTATTTCTTTCCCTTTATCTCTCGACATCTTTACAGCATCACTAACATCCTTTTGTTCAAATACAAAAACTTATTCCTTATCCTTTTGTTCTTTCTTACTCTGCTTTCTTTCCTCTTGCATTTCCTTCTTCTTCTCAGCCAGCCATACCATTCATCAGGCATTTCTACAACCAGCCTATCTCACATTTTGTTTTGTAGAGGACTTCATGTATCCTCTCTCTATCATATTATCATCTGGTCATTTTCATTTTCCACTGTTTTATTCTTGCTATCACTCATCTTGCATATACCCTCACCTCCTTCCAACACTTTAGCTGAAACAACAACCTCAAGGATATTCACAGTGCATTTTCTCATCTTTTATCATTCAACACTCCCCTGTCATTTTTACTAATCCCACAAAACTTCTGACACTCACTCTCAAACCACTTCAAACATAAACATGCATTCTCTCCAGTTTCATTCTCTTTCCACAAATCTTCCAGCGAATGCATTTTGCACACACTGCAGCAATTAAAATCATGCAGATTGAAATCTCCCATTGTTCTTTGCATTAGTACCATAATGTGCAATAGAGAATACTAATAATAAAAGTAACAGCTCTCAGAACCATACACACACAAGCAAATGACCCTTAAAAGCAGGCAAACAAACAATATATTCATAAAAATAGTAATCCAGTAAATAATAAAAGTAAATATTAAAAAAATAGTGAATCAATTATTGTCAATTACTTTCAAAAAGAACATAAATAGTCATGATTTCAACTCCTGAAATCGTGACTTCTAACTCAATACTAATAAGTGATGTAAAGTTTTTGTAAAATGATTTAAATAGACTGACAGTGTAGACAAATACTAATGATTATCATTTTAATGCAGTATAGAGTAAAGTTAAGCACTTTTGGATGAAAAGGTTAGGAGATGTGTATTACACTGATGGATCTGGCAAGAAAGTACTAAGGCTAGTGATGAAAGCGGACAATGAACTGAAGTTCAGCAGGCATAGTGCAAAAGTAGCAGTATAACTCAAAGGATCGCTTGGATATTGAAGAAGAAAGACGACAGATAAAGTGTCATTAATATAATAGGTATGCCTGGGAGATATTGAGGATATCTATGTAGAGAGGTAGAATAGGAGAGATTAGAGAATGTGTGGGTACACAATGTAATATGCTGATGGGTTATAAGATGTCTTTGAATATGAGCAGTAGCATGCAAAAGGCAGAGTGGGAAATAACAAGTGCAGCTATGGAAGCAAGCAAGGCTGAATGGTAAGGTAGTATGCGAGAATGTGACTGATGGTAATGGAAAGATAGTGTGAGATTGTTACAATAAAGGAGATACAGATACAACTGGCAACGTAATGGCATGTGGTAGAGATGCTAAGATAGTAGACATGAAAAGTAGCAAAAAAGAGGGTATGACTGGCATGGTAGTAAGCATGACTGGCACTGAGAAAGTGATTGAGATATGAAAGTGGAGTTGATGAAGATGAAGCATATGCAGAGCAAAAATTAGAAATGTAGATTTGCAAGGAAGAATGAGGAAGAACAGAACAAAAGACAGCCACGTGAAAGAGCAACAAATGATTTGAGAGCATCTCTGTATGGATGATATAATTATTAGAGGTGTGGTGAATGAGAAAGTATGTATAATTCGTTTTCTTGGAGGCATAATGAGCAGAGTAATTGAGGTATTGGATATGAGAAGTAAATGTACCAAGAGTTGAAAGTGGTAGTAGGAACAAATATGGAATAAGGAGAATGTTATTTTGAATACCAGGAGGTTGATGAAGAAAGTAAAAGATAACAAAGCATAAAGAAAGGTAGTCAGTGTGTTGCCCAGGTATGATGATGATGATGACGACCTAAGGGTGAGATCATGAATGGTATATTAGCAGAGTGCTGCGAGAAGAAAGGATTGCATTTTGTGAATGTGTAGAAAGATTTAGAAGAATGGATGGAACTGTATAATAGAGAACGACTACATTTAAATGGTTTTGGTGTAAGTTAGTTGTATAAGAAAATACAGTCTTTTAGTTGAATAAGTAAAGATAAGGGGATGGTCTTACTCATACAAAAGTAATACAGTACTCATGCAGGATATAACTTTATGCCATTTAGTAAGAGACCATAATTCATCACCATCATCATTGTCTTCTCTATATGCATCCATAGTAGATGCATCCGGTGGGATGCTATTATACGATTAAAATATTACTAGATCCCTATCAACAAGTTTTCACGATTTTCTAAGAAATTAATCTGTTATTTTGAGCATCCAATATTTTAAGGTCTTATATGCTATTCTATGGAACTACATATAAGATAATAAATTAATCCACCAAGATTTTAGTTTTTCTAAGTCCTTTCCTGCCATCTGGCATCAAACACATTTTGATAACCTCTCCATTCTATATAAGTGATCAAGTCATCTTAAATCACCTCTGATCACACATTCTTGATATGATATCAAGTTGCTTTTTAATATCTTTATTTTTAATATGATTCTGCTTTTTGTTCATATGTTCACTTCTCTAATTTTTTTCAGAGCCCTCATAACTGTAGTCACTAGTCTATAACTGTTATTTCTAACATAATAACACTCAAATTCACAGGTTAAAGTTTAAACACTGTTTTTAATCTTGCTAGTTCAGCATTTTGGCTAGCACTGCTATTATTCCAGAGAAACTTATTCAGGTGGCTCTCACCACACTACTCTGTTTATTCAACTATTATTTCATCATTGAATTTTCCATCTAATATAATGTTAGGCTCTCCACTGGGAATCCAGTTCCTATTTTCATAGATATTTTTTTTTTATTGAAAACTTTCATACTCTCAGTTCGTTACAACAGCTACTCAATTTAGTTGAAGAGTCCTGACAAGTTGCACTGGATTGATTTAACACTAAAGCATCATCTGTAAAGCTCAATTTAACATCTCAAATTTTCATACCATGTTTAATGCCACTTTCCTTCATAATACAATTAATATGTGAGAAAAAGTCAGAAAGTTACAAACGAAAGTAGAACCAATGAATTGGAAGCAAATGGTTTTCGGTATGCATCATTAGATAGTAGCATAGTGTAGGATAATTACAGTACATGTAGTAGTCATCCATGCACATGTTTTGTAATTGTTTTCAGTCTAAAATGACAACAGGGATTGAGGATTATAGAACTGTCAAATAGCATGGTAATTGGGTGTTTCTTGTAGGCAAAAACAGTTCCTGCAAAGGACAAAGACATATATCCTGTTTATAGCAAGAAATGTTTGTCACATGCAGCAGTTCACAACTGGGTCCAGAAATTTTCACAATGACGACCAATCTGTTGCCCTGTTCAGATGACAGAAGCCACTGTGAGATGGGTGAAACAGATGATCTGAGATGACAGGCAGATAATAATAAACAGTGTAGCAAATGCAATAAATTACTGTCATGGTCTAGTGTATAGCATAATGCATGAGTATTTAAATTTTCAGAAAGTATGAACATGGTGGGTGCTCAGAGAACTGAGTCCTCAGCACAAATGAACTAAATGGGATCTGGTTGCAACATCTCTTTCTGCTATGCAGAGGAAGGAGAAGACATGCTAAACAGGACTTTTGCACAGGGTGAATTGAGAGTTCACTGCTATCAAACTGAATCAAAGCTTGCTTCAATGCAATGGAAACATCCCACTTCACTGGCGAGCAAGAAGGTCAAGATTTTGCAATCAACGGGTAATCTTAAGCTTACAGGCTTTTGGCATTCCAGAGTGTACTGCAGGCCTATTTTCAAAAGCATGAAAATGTGAATGTTGGTGGCAAACATTTTACTGATGATCAGGAGGTTGCAAATGATGTGAAGAGATGACTGAGGCAGCAGACATAAGAATTCTATGCTGCTGGTTTAGAAGGACTGATAAAGTGATAGGACAAGTGTATCAATATTGAAGGGGATTATCTAGAGAGCAGCAGTTCCCAACCTGTGTTCTGCAGAACTCTAGAATGGGTTCCGTTGATAAAATTTGAGGTTCTGCAATAAAATTAGTTTTTGAGCTCTAATTAATAATTTAAAATATGTATGAAAAATTTATTTTAAAAAGTTTCAAGAATTTTTAAAAATTTCAATAAAATCCATTGAGTAAAGTGGTGGATGAATGAATCGAATACTTGCATTCGATTCTTCCAAACTAAACATTTTTAAATAAAAAGTAAGTTACCATATAGTGTTCGCAGGTGAGGCACATACAATTTTTGAAACTCTCATAAAACCATGCATCAAAGATGTTGTTCAGTGTATGTTCGATGAGAAAGAGTGTCAACAAACTGATAAAAGTTCTTTCTCAAATAATAGTTTCACGCAGAATTTGTGATATGGCTGAGGATATCGAGCAGGAACTTATTTTAAGACTTCAGTCATGTGATGAGCACTGTTTACAATTAGATGAGACAATGGACATTGCAAATCTATCAATTTTATTAGTTTTAGTTCATTATTACTACAATAATTCTATTGAAGAAGACATGTTACTCTGTGAAAATTTACCAACCAATACATTAACAGGAGAAATTATATTTAAATGCATCAATGATTTTATGACGACTCATGGAATAAGTTTTGAGAAATGTGTAGATGTATGTAGCGAAGGTGCGAAGTCAATGATAGGATCTGTGGAAGGGGCAGTAACTTAAAAATATTGCTAAAACATGTAAGCATAGTCACTGTGTTCTTCGTAGACATGCACTGGTTGCTCGAAATATCCCTTCATCTTTAAAATGTATTTTAGATGAAGCAATGAAAATTATTAACTTTGTGAAAACACGACAGTTAAAAACAAGATTATGTGTGAAGATATAGTGTAAAATCTCCCATGATAAGTGACTTCGTGACTTATGTTCGGTTTTATGTTTTTTATTGCATTCAGCCTTTGTTAAGAATAATATGGTGCATCATGTCATCAAATAAATCTAATAAATAATGTTAAACAAGTAAATTTAAAGCTAAGATTAGTGAAAAAATTCTGAGAATTTTCATGGATAGAAAATTCCAATGACCTGTGAAGAATGATGTCATCATGTCCATAGGTCAATACATGACCACAGCTGCCATGGAAAGAATTCCAAAGATGCGTGAAGAATTACATGAATATGTCCGAAGGAAACGTGATCAATTTCAAGAGACAAGTGCATGTGCATGGCAGAGGTTGTGTATGATGAATGAAGGAATAATGTGAAAGAATGTCTATTGAATGAATAATGTAAGTAGTATTACTGAGTAAGATTGTACGTCAAGTGTCTATGTTTGTGAGATATCATATAGTAACGATAAATTAGGCTTAACCAAGGTATGTTTTATAAATGAGTAATGTTATGCTATATTGCTTTAACTAGAGTAGAAAGAAAACTGTAATGAATTTGTGTATATACTGTACAATTCTGTAAATATTATTTTAGACTTATTAAATAATTTGTAAACAACACATTGGACTGGTTCTGTCAATGCACTATCCTAAAATAATTTGTAAACAACACATTGGACTGGTTCTGTCAATGCACTATCCTAAAATAATTTGAACCTGCATAAGAGAAGTTTATATGATTTATATTCATGCCACGACTAATTTAAAGTAAGAGTAATATTAAGTGGGGAATATGAACGATATTTGCTTTGTCTTTGGTTTTAGATCTTATACTCTTGCACTTGATATATAGTCTAACTGACACAGTCGTTAAACAAACAAATTTGCTACACAATAGAGCATGACAGATAAGATATAGTAGAAATATATGTATGGTGGCAGTAGAGAGTTAAGACAGCCA